>NW_015386262.1:620004-630945 GCF_001527695.2 Protobothrops mucrosquamatus | reverse complement strand
CCATAAGTCATAAAGGGGCCATAAATACCCACCCCTGATCTAGTGATTATTCCTGTTTTTCTGCATTAGCAGTTGATTGCTGATAATGGACCAGCTAATATATTAATCAGATGGATTCACACATTAAGGCATGGATTACCTACCAATGGCTTATTGTATAAACCTCCATTATTTGAATTCCTACTAAACTATAAACCATGGTTAATAAATCTAGATCCATCAGATCTGGATACTAAAACTCACAATGGCAGCTAAGAGTGAAGAGTTTTCTGAATTGCAACCTGGATCTGGCAGCTCTAATAAATCAGAATAGCTGGAGGTATGGAATATGCCAAGCCAAAACTGAAGAGAGCATGTTATGGCTTAATGTAATAAGTCATAATCCAGCTATCGTGACAAATGGTGTGCTATACTGTATGCATTTCTAAAATGATTAGGAAGGAGTGATTGCATTATATGTGTCAGTGACTCCTATGTGAAAGTCAGATGTTATGTCAGCTTCTGTTCTTGTAGGCTTTTCAGCAGGTCTTTTGCAGTATATAAGTGTAGATGTGTTGTCCATATCCCAGTCCATCCTCTTTCAAGCTTTGCATGATGCTGCATCCAAATGTGAATATTGCTTCAGCAGGATTTGCTGCTGGCACATTACACTGGGTTAACTTGTGCAATGTCAACACTTATGACAGTGATTTGTGCAAAAACGGCAATCAAGAAAAAGTTGAATTCCTTGATGCAAAGTGTGTTAGTTCAGATACTTGTACTTCCATGGACTCTTTCAATTTCTTTGTGTATTATTATGTAAATATGTAGCTGTCAATAGAGTACATTCTTTGTAATGTGCCTTTGGAGTGCACCTTCTGTATTCTGCTGCCAGAAGGCAAAAGTTCAAGTACTATATTAATGTTACTGATCTCAAGACTTGCATGTCCATTCTCCCTGATGACAAATGCTTTGAGAATGCATGAGCTTCCTTAAGGCATTAGGATGATATATTGAATCTGTTTCAAGTGTGCAGCAAAAGATCTCCCTGCTGTATGGATGTATTCCATGAGAAAGCCAGGTCGCAATAGAAGAGGTTTGTAGCTCAGGACTTAACCATAGAATCCTTGATGTCCTCTGAGCACCAAGCTTGAAGAGCACCAAGGACTCCAAAGCTAGATTTTCAGCTGAGCGCTGTTTATTTAGGGTATATTTGGGCTTCTTTTTGATAGAGGTGTCACTTAAGATTCTGTAAATTGTTTGGATTAAAAAAACAAGCATTCTCAGAAGCATTACTAATTTCCCCCCATCAAACTGTAGAAAAAAATATTCATATACACATGGATGGACATCACCACTTCAAGATATTTTTATTTTATATAAAATGAATTTATAAATATATCTTCTGATGGATGGCCACTAGATGTCAGTATAGGGCTTGGTGTCAATATAGGCCTGACTTTTTTCTTATCTAAAAAGGAAAGAGAATGAGGCTAAATCGACTTTTAAGTAATAACAATTCATATCTCAATTTTTCTCTTGGGGATTACTAAGTCTGTCTGTCCTGTGGAAGGGAAAAAAGAGCCTGAATCTGGACTGTTCCATAGATGTACCTGTGTCGACAGAGAGGTAACTCTACTCCTGCAATAATTTGTGCAAAGATACAAATTTCAATCCTGGGCATTTCCAGGGAGAGTTGGGTAAGATTCTGATTTGAAACCTAGTTGAGCATCCAGTCAGTTTAGGCTTCAGGTTTGAAGCCCACATGCAGGTCTCCCAAGAGCCTCTAAAATCTGCTAGTTGTAATTTTTAATTCGATTAAATTAAATTAACAGTAATTACATTAAATAGAGAGATGGTAGTCTTGGCTTCCCCAATTAATTTACAAATGCTAGCTCAGTGCACTGTTTAAATGCCAAACGTGGGTCTTGACTTGAAAAAAATGTGGGCAATGCTTTCCTAGATAGACGAAGGATTTTCAAATTCCAAGGAGAGCATTTCAATATTGTCTGCCTTGCTTTCTCCAACTGGAACTGTTCCATCCAGCATGTTCGTCGTAGGAAAAAACTTTTGATGAGGGGTCTTTGGTACTCTCTGAGTTTAATTGTTTTCTTGCAGATGTCTCATTACCCAAACTAGGTACTAGCACTGATAATGTTACCTAGTTTGGCTAATGAAATGTCTGCAAGAAAACAACCAGCTCAGAAACTACCAAGGACCCCTCATTTCAACCCCGAGTCTCTTTTGATGATCCTGCATTTTCCTGAGTGCAAGAAGCTGAAGACAGGAGAGAGTTGGAGGGTTTTATTTTGGTATAGCCCCAATATTGTGGAATGGTTTTCTTTTTGAATTATCAGAATTGTCCCAACATAACCTGACAGTGAGAACAATTAACCAATGGAATGACTTGCTTCCAGAAGTTGTGGCTGCTCCATCACTGGACATTTTTAAGAAGAGACTGGATAACCATTTGTCTGAAATGGTATGGGGTTTCCTACCTGAGCAGGGGGTTGGACTAGAAGACCTCCAAGGTCCCTTCCACCTCTATTATTCTGTTATTCTGTTAACCCTCCAGAAAGCTTCAGGACTGTAATAATTACAGTAACTGGTGTCAATATGTTGGATCAGAAAGGCTTGTTCTTAATATGAATATCAGAACCAACTTGGTGGGTTCCTATTATCAAGTACTCCCTCCCCCACCCTTTATAGATGAGGAAGAGAAGGTTTGTTTGAAGTTGAGAGGTGGCTTCAGACATTGCTGGCTGAGATATTTTTGTGCTTATCTGTTATCTGGAAGGGCAGGTTCTGATTGGCTATTACTATTTTATGAGTATTGAAGAT
Organism: Protobothrops mucrosquamatus; assembly: GCF_001527695.2. Classification (NCBI taxonomy): domain Eukaryota; kingdom Metazoa; phylum Chordata; class Lepidosauria; order Squamata; family Viperidae; genus Protobothrops; species Protobothrops mucrosquamatus. Next base: position 628,125 of record NW_015386262.1, on the reverse strand, counting down.
TCCTATGAAGTTACTAGGATACTATTATTGTAGTATCCTGGTAACTTAAAATAGGCAAGTATCCTGGTCAAACTCTAATTTATTTATAGATAAGAAACCAGAAGATTTGGATAACCAAAACACTGGCACACCAATGAGAGAATACCTCTTTATAATCTCTCTCCTTGAGTTGTTTTACAAACCTTGTGGGGGATAAAGGTACAGATATAATACTGGGCAATTATGGAATAGGGGAATTCCCTTTCACAAATACAGATTTCCCAGTTGTTGACTCTTATTTTACAGTTTCTTTCATGACAATATGAAGGTTGAAGACTTAGCACTGATAACTTACTTCCTACTGAAACACTAAAAATAGAGCTCTAGAAACACTAAACTGGTAGAGCCCCAGTTCAGCCTATGTGTTTTACTTCTGAGTAAGCATCAATATGTTACATAACTGATGCAAGAAGAGGGTAATCTGAAATGGGGGCATAGGACTGACTATAAAGCTTTATCAATCCTAAAAGAAATCAACCCTGACTCTTCTTTGGTAGGACAGATACTGAAGCTGAAGCTCAAATACTTTGGCCACCAATGAGAAGAGAGGACTCCTTGGAAAAGACCCTGATGATGGGAAAGATTGAAGGCAAAAAAAGAAAAGGGGATGGCAGAGGATGAGATGGTTAGATAGTGTCATCGACACAACGAACATGAATTTTGGCAAACTCCGGGAGACGATGGGAGACAAGGGGGCTTGTCATGCTATGGTCTAAGTCAGACAGGACTTAGTGACTGAAAAACAACAAATAAAGCTTTAACAAGATTTTGTAGCTAACATAAATGAAGATTTTATTTTTCTTAATGCCCATCTTCCTTATCTTATGAAAGTAACAAAGGTGACAATGCCGTTAATTCCTTACGGCAGCTGCTTGCTTTCCAGAATAATAAATTAAGTGACCAGAGTGCTTAAGAAGAAAAAGGCTGGCTACATTTGGCTTTTAAAACACAGAAAAGGTATTTTTTTTTGGGGGGGGGGCATTAGCACCATTACTATTCCAGGCATGCTGTGACCAGTTAGCCTTTAGACAAACAATGTGTGAATATATTTGGGGCATGCCGTTGTTAAATTCTGTTTGGGAAAGCTTATTTCGTTGAGCAGAATATTTAGAATTCATGACCTGAATGAGTCCAAAGCCCTCCAGAGGAACAATTTTGTGAATTTCATGGGTAAGAAAAAGCAGCAGCAACAAAACAGAGCACTCAACAAGGTGAAATATGGAGTGCAGAGAGATCCTTTCATATTACGTACAGACAAAGCCATAAAGACTACTTGAAAGATATGCAGACATTATTAGTGCCGAGACCCCTTTTTCATCAATGAATTCAATAGGATTTAGTGCAGTTACTGTGGCAAAAGGTAGATTTTCCTAAAGTTCTCCAAAGAACAGAGTACAGTTTTTAGCTTATGATAGTTATGGTGGGTCACCAAGCTTTAAAGTAATCTTCAATGAGATTCTGAATCACACACCAAAATAATGAATGTTCCACTGAGCCAATAGAAAAAACACACAGAGAACTTGAGCCACAGATCGTAGCTTGGTTCACATCTACCGGTAAGATGTTAAACACTATGCAGAATATTGTAGGAAATTTGTGTGGACAAAAAATATAATGGTTGTGTTTAAGAACACGACCAACAGAATGATGTATTAATCTTCTTTTGTGTTAGAAACTGAGAAAACTTAACAAAAAGCTGGTATTTATTGCAGAGTTAAATAATCTCTAGACTGAACACAGGATTTTGCAAAGGTCTGCATAATTACTAGTTTTCTGATACAACAAAAGAGCATTATTGAAAATTTACATGGAGGTTTCTAGTCCTCTTTAACCTGTTGCTCTTCTGATGTGTTGGATTATGAGTCTTATTGTTCCTGGCCACCAGGGCTAATGAGATTTGAGGATTAACATAACTATTAGGAAGTAGGACAAGCAAGACACTGAACATGAGTCCCATTTGAGCCACCCGTGAGCATCTCTTACTGTATGATTACAAAAAAGCTCCATTATCCTTTTTTTTTGTTGTAATTATCAAAATCACGATCATGTATAAGGGATTTCCAGTCGACCATAAATGTAGATACTGTTTTTTCCTCTTAATTCAAAGAGGCAAATTTAACCATCTGCACTAGCTCTGTCATCTTCCCCAACTATTCCTCCATTGTGGGTGGTATTGAACCTTTCCATTTTTAAGCATATAATAGCCTTAGGAGTCCTTGGTACTTGGTTGTTGCACATGTTTTGTTATATGACTAGGTAACATCTTCAGTGCATTAGTCAGGTAACAAAATCTCTGCAATAAAACAACCAAGTTTAGAGAGCACCAAGGATTCTTCAGTATTCTGAGTGACATCTTGTCTCTTCTATGCAAACAATAGTTTTTCTGCAGTTGCCTTATATAAAAAAGTTCCATTACTTTTTTCTACTATTTGTTCCAAAAGTAAAATGTCTGGTTTCAGTTGAAAAGTAATCTTTAAAATCTGTATTAATGTATCCATTGTTTTGGTTTTTTTACATAGCCACCAAACTTGATAAAATGTCACTTCACGTTCACATTTCCAGCAAAGATTCAAAGCACCTTTATAGTTGTAGACAATTTCTCCAATGACAAATACCAATGGTAATCTTTTTTATAAACATTCTCTTTAAGGCTAGAACATAATGTAAATTTCAGTCTTTTCAATCACATATTTTCCCATTGGTCTATTTGAACATTTTAGTTAAAGGTTTTATCCATTTTATCATACATTCTTTCATTTCTTGTGTCTCATATTTCAACAAAAGCCTATACATTTTAGCAATAGTACTTCATTGCCAGTGCTGAATAGTACATCAGTGCTGAATATCATTAGTACATAATTCTGTTTCAAATTCAGTCTTGCTTTGTTCAAACCCATAAAATTTTTATCCACTTTAAACCTTTCTGCTATTTATATATAAGAAAATCATTGGCAAGAATATAACGTCTGTTATTAAATCTTCTCTTGATTTCATTTTAAGTTCCCTTGAGAAAATTCTAGTACATCTCAGTAGGTTAACCATTTATATTTACTTATCATTTCTTGTCCATGGAATGCTTCTTGTGCTGATAGCCATAAAGGTGTTTGGGGGCATGTATTTATTCCCATACTCTAAAAATAGCCCATCTATGTCTACATTCCTCTTTATCATACCATAGATGCCAGCCAAGTCTCAAGTCATGACCTTCTAAGTCCAGTAACCTTCTATTTCTTAACAATACCTACTCTTTCATCCAAACTAAATAGCATGCGGCAAAATATAGTGTTCTGTTTCTATTATATATATGCTGGATTTCCACACCAAATGTACATAAACTGAAAATTTAAAACAAATTGCTTAAGAGCTGGCCTTATTGAAGAGTTGAAGCATTATCTCTGTGAGTGAGCATGAATCACTGAATACTGTGGGACCCAATTCAAAGTGGATCACATTTCTATTCATTTATTATCTATCCCACCTAATAACTGGAGTTATTCCAAGAGATATTAGTCCCCCCTGCTACATAACTGTGTAATACCATTTCCAATTCCTTTTCTAACATTCCCTAATTTGCTTGTTTAGTTAAAACACCTTCAATCAACTCTATGTAATTAATTGTGAGTTAGTACAATAATGTTGTTGATTACTGTCATTTGTCCAACCAAAGCTAACATAGGAGCGATGCTTTTCAAATACAGATCTTTCAAAGATACACAAAGTATTAATTTTGGGAGATTTTATATATCCCAACTTCTGCTAGAGAGAAGCTCTACTAAAACATTTCCTTCCAAAAGATTTTTTCTTCCCACTTATCTTACTGAAAATTTCCAACTTTTATTATTATTATTATTATTATTATTATTATTATTATTATTATTATTATTATTATTATCATCATCATCATCATCATCATCATCATCATCATCATCATCATCATCATTATCATCATCTGATATTAACCAATAAAGAAAAATTAATTGAGGCAATGTAGAAATAACATAAATGTTGAGTGAAAACAACCATGCCATGCTGGGGTTCTAATTTTAAAGGAAATTATAGTTATAGGAGAACCAGGTTGGTTCAGTGGTTAAGGCACTAGTCTAGAAACTGAGAGACTATTAAAATTTCAATATAATAATCCATTGCCATCAGTTGATTTTCATATAGTTATGGATTAAATAGTCTGTCAAACTAGTGGCGACATAGTTATTTGATCACCATTTTTAATTGGTTACTAGGGTGGTGATATAAATAATGCAGATATCCCTTTCAGATTGCTGTGTTCCCTCACTATATGCAAATTCCCCTATATGACTCTCTTTTCCTGAAATATTCGGTGATTTGAGTCCAGTGAGTTGGGTGACTGATCCAGTGAGAAGAGAGACAGGACACTGGGATATGCAAGGCAGAGCAATATCTGTGTATGAGACTTTTTAAAGCATGCCAACATCTACAGAACCATGTGTTTTTTTATGTTTTTCATTGCCTTTTCAAATTATTTTCCTCTTTGCTTGGCTTAGAATTTTGCATTCCCAAGGCTTATCACTGCTTATCTTCTTTTCACTAGTTAAGTATACCATAAAGAAACAGGGGGAAAAAAAAGAACAGATTCACAATTGTGGTTGGACCAGCTTCCTTTCAAAGAATCTCTGTCCCATTGTAAAGATTCTGTTAAAAGTAGAATTGCAACAGAGTTACCATAATGCAGACAAAGGACAGTCTTTCACTGCAGGACAGTATAGTTAGTTGCTATAGAAATATCTATTAACCAAACACCTAACAACCATAGAAAATTCAGGGTTCTGAAAATGGTTGCCTCAAAGGATGGCTTTGTACTGCTATTTGTTTTTGTTTTTTTAAATCATTGTCTATTGTTGTTGTTTTATTTCATGCATCATTACTTTTTTCCCCCTCTCCCTTATCTGCTACTATCTTATGGGCACCTTTGCTATATGCGAGACGTTCACAACTGAAACTTTTGGGTGAAAATATAGTGCTTGAATTAGATAGTGATTAGAAGGTATCTCTTATCTTTATCTTCTACAGTAGACCATCCCAACTATTCTTAGGCATCTACAGAAAAGAGTTTGTGCAAAATGGTGGCGGGGAAGGAAGCATATGATCTCCTGTTGGTGGTGTGGTGGTCAATAGTTAAGGCATCAAGCCGGAAACTTGGAGATCCTGAGTTCTAGTCCTGCCCGAGGCACAAAAGTAGCTGGGTGATCTTGGGCCAGTCACTTTCTCTCAGCCCTAGGAAGGAAGTAATGACAAACTACTTCTGAAATACATGCCAAGAAAACTGCAGGGACTTGTCCAGGCAGTCTCTGAGAACTGGACACGATTGAATGGAAGAAAAAAAAGTTATCCCTTCACAGATTATTACCTTGTAGTAATAAATTATTATTGTAATAAGTAATAAATTATTATCTTGTAGTGATACTTAAGCATTCCAATTACGATAGGAATTTAACTATTGAATAACAGAACAACAGAAAAGCGATGAAGGCCAAAAGTAAAACCAATGAGAGAGGATGTGCAGGCACCCAGCTAAATCCAGAAAGCCCTCCAAGCTGGGAATTAGAACATAGAACAATAGAATTGGAAAGGACCTAGTCCAACCGGAGACCCTATATCACGGGTGTCAAACTTGCCGCATCATGTGATGTGTCACGACTTTTTTTGCATTGCCGTAGCTGGGGTGGGTGTGGCTTCTGCATGATGCAACTGGACCATGGGCCGGCAGTTTGACACCCCTGCCCTATATCTTTCTGGACAAATGGCTGTCCAATTTCTTTTTGAAAACCCCCAGTGAGGGAGCATTCCCAGCTTCTGAAGCAAGCCATTCCACTGGTTTACTGTTCTCACTGTCAGGAAATTTCTCCTTAGTTCTAGGTTGCTTCTCTTCTTGATTAGTTTCCATCCGTTGCTTCTTGTCCTGCCTTCAGGCGCCTTGGAAAATAGCTTGACTCCCTCTTCTTTGTGGCAGCCCCTGAGATATTGAGAAATGCTGGTCATAGTAACTTAAAATGCCTTGTTTGACAAAATATCCCCCCCATGTGCTAATTACAGGAGATATGAAAACTGGAAATGTAATGTTTGGAATAAAGGGAAAATTTGGCCTTAAGAAAGAGACAGACAAGAGTTCCATTATGAAAATTCAATATTTATAGCCAAAACCTCCTTCTAACAACCTAAAATATAACCCAGAGGTGGGCATCAAAATCAAATTGACTATATAGTCTGCAAGCAAAAAAGGAGAAGCTCTATATTCAGACAACAAGAAAAAGACCTGATGCCCACACCACCTCAATTCACTAACTCATTTTTGCAAAATTACAACTCAAAGAAAACAATAAAAATGTCAGCCAACAACTTACAATTTCAACAATATCCCTATGGTTACATGGCGATGATAGAAAAGCTTTATTGGCATAGATTTGATAAATAACTGCCTGAAGAATTCTAGACTGAAATTTGTGACATCATTAAAGATGAGAGCAAACAAAAATATATTGAAATGCAAAAATAAATAAGGTGAAATGGAGGTCTCTGATATGTTGAAAATAGCTGAAAAAGGCAACACAGAGAGGAAAATCTGCCCAACTAAACACTGAGTTCCAGTGAAGAACAAGAAGAAAGACTAATCTCTAAATAAGCAGTGAAAAGTAGCTGTGAATAACAGTTAAATGGAAAAGACAAGGGATCGAATAAATATATTTAAGGGGAACCTTTATGCAAAAAAAGTAAACATGAACTGGAGAGAAATGTATAAAGATGGAACGGCAGAAATCTCTGGGCAAAGCGTACAAAAAAACTATCTCAGAATGATTGATACAAATTAAGGCTTGATGAGTGATTTTGTAAAGTGATGTTAAATGCCTCCTAGAAAATATTGTTAATGACAACATTTCAGAAACTCATGAAATTCCAATGAAACTATTTAGCAAAATGATTTGGTTAATCTACAGACAGACAGACAGACAGACAGCATGATGGCCCAGCAGGTTAAGACACTGGTTTGAGACCTGAGCGCTATGTGATGGGGTAGCTCCCATTCTTGCCTCAGCTTCCAATCTAGCAGTTTGAAAGCATGCAAATCTGAATAGATAAATATGTACCACTTTTGTGGGAAGATAACAGTGCTCCGTGATGTCATGATGGCCACATGACAATGGAAATGTTTTCGGACAGTGCTGGCTCAATGGCTTTGAAACAGAGATGCGCACCACCCTCTATACTCAGCAACAACTAGTGGAGTAAACCCGCAGGAATTCATACTACATACATACATGTGTGCGTGTGTACGTGTGTGTGTGTGTAAACATACAGATGGTTTGTTGTAAGTAGATATAAATAGAAAACAATGGCCAAGGATCTGGAAAAGATCAAATCATATTCCTGTTCCAAAAAAAAAAGGACAGTGCAAAGAATGCTCCAACTACTGAAGAACTGTATTCATCTCACCAGGAAAATGCCAACTATTTTTGCAGTGCAGATTTCAACAATACATTGAACAAAACCTACCAGATGTACAAGCCAGATTTAGAAGATGCAGGGGCATCTGAGATCACACTGGTCATTTTTTGCTTAATTGATTAGATTAAGCTTTTTGACTCTGTACACTACAGCAAATTGGGGATTGTCCTGAAAAACATAGGCTACCTCATCTGCCTAATGAAGAATTTTTATGATGATCAGGAACAACACTTAAAATAGGGGGCAATTTAACAGCTCAAAGTCAAGGAAGAGCGCACCAAGGTTGTAGACTGTCTCCTCATAAATTTAAATTTTATGCAGAAGATATCATGAGAAATACTGGGTTAGAATAAATGGAAACTAGAATTATAGTATTGGGAGACTCATCAACAACCTCAACTATGCTGATGATGCCATTTTGATGGCTGAAATTAAGGTAGATTTAAGGAATATTTTATTGAAGATGTTAGAAGAGAGTAGAAAAGCTTCCCATGGCTTAATATGACAAAGCCTCATATGTTTATGTTACTCCTGTTGTATCTCAGGTAAACTGAAAAAGAAATTCAGAATAAAAAAATGGCCTGGTCACATGGTCTGGTGATTCTA
>NW_015386262.1:616176-619227 GCF_001527695.2 Protobothrops mucrosquamatus | reverse complement strand
AGCCCAGCTGGGTGACTTTGAGTCAGTTACTCTCTTTCAGCCCATCCCATCCCGCAGGGTTGTTTTTGTGTGGAAAATAGGAAAAGGAAGGAATATTAGATATGTCCACTGCCTTCAGTTGTTCATATATGTAATGAAGAGGGAATGTAAATAAAATAAACAACAAATAATAAAAAGGGCAGAAAATGGGTGCTGTGCAAAGATTAAAACAGAACAATTGAAAACTATTCCTAATTTATCCCCCCTTCCAATAATGGTACCTTCCAATTATAAAATGCACATCAGCAATAGGGCTAACCTACCGCAGTTTCTGGCCTGAATGCCTGGAGGAACCAACAGACCTTCAGAGCCTCACAAAAGATCAACAGCTTATGGATATTAAGGATGTGAACAGCTTCTATGAAGAGATGAATGCTACTTTTTGCTTGTTACCTTTGTTGTTTCTGTCTGATTAAATCAGCCCTCTTAGCACTAGTCCCATGATGAAAGGAGGTGATCAGTGCATCTTTGAGCACATCACACAATATGTCCTTGCATGTTTAAGGTAAGATAACTTTATTGCAATCATTAACCAGCACATGGGAGTTGTTATTCAAATATTTAAAAAACCCAAAGCTAAACTGACAATATTAGGTTAGAGAAAGCACACACACACACACAGAGAAAAAGATTTGGGTGTCTAAAAGCAGCAATTATAAGACTTATTGAAAAAGCCTCTGCCCAACCCTTGGCTCTGGAAGATCCAATTGTAGGTCAGTCTCAAAGTGATGGAGAAAACAGTAGCATTACACCTTCAGATTTATCTGGATGAAATTTTATTTTAGGTGCATTTCAAAGGGATTTTGTTTGGGATGGTGTACTGAAACTGGTTTGAAACTGGGTAAATGAACTATACCAGAAATAGATAGGGGGACCCATGTCCTTGTTATTTTTCTTGGATCAGCTATGCTATAGTTCTGGGCAATTGGACAGTGTTTTGCAATGGTTCCAATACTTTCTGGTGGGAAATATTTAGAAGGTAGCACTGGGGGACTATTGTTTAGTGCAGTGGTTCTCAACCTTTTTAATGCCACGACCCCAACCGATCGTAAGTCGAGGATTAAACCGGTTGTAAGTTGAGGACTAAACCGGTCGTAAGTCGAGGACTAAACTGGTCATAAGTTGAGGACTACCCAACCGGTCGTAAGTCGAGGACTTTCCCTGCCCGGGAGCACCGCGCATGCGTGGTTCCGCCCCCTGCGCCGGCCGAGGCATAGCTGGCAAGCGGCAGAGACGGAGCAGGCCAACCACCAGCTGGCCCAGCCCAAGGGAGGTAAGGCACCCGCCGGAAAAGGGGAAAAAAATGGCTGACAAAAAAAATGGCGGACAGCCTTGCTTGGCGACCCCCATGAAATGGTCGATCGACCCCAAATGGGGTCCCGACCCACAGGTTGAGAACCACTGGTTTTAGTGCATAGTTCATTGACCTATAGTGTTCCTCAAAGGTCTGTTTTATCCCCTATGATGTTAAACTGCTGGGGAACTTTGGAGTGAAATACCAACAATATGATGTTGACATACAGCTCAACTGCTTTCCAGCTAACTTGAAGAAAGCAATCAGTACCTTTGAACATTGCCTGAAGTTAATAATAGGTTCCATGAAGGAAAAGAAACTAAAATTAATCCCAACCACCTGGTCTCTATGATTGCAGTGAAGTTATGTCTGTGTGTTTTTACAGAGTTTCAATTCCTGAGAAAGAAGTTTGTGTTGCTCTGGAATACATTCTTTAAGTAGGTGAATTAGGAAGATGGCAAAAATGCATTTCTTTTGTCAAATCTTTAATGGTTAATGAATTAATGGCTAATTTTGATTTTAACTGTATTTTTGCTTTAAATTTGTAAATTTTATTTTTGGAGCTTCTTTACACATTGGAATGAAAGGAAAGATATAAATTCAATAATAAATCAACTAAATGTGTTCAATTAAATTGCTCCTTTGCTGAGCTACCTGAACACTAGATCTTTAATAGTCTGCTTCCCATACTGAAAGGGATGTATTCCAGGTTTTATGTTTGGGCCAAAATGAAGAAAATAAAATATGTGGTTCTTTCAATAAGCAATACACAGAGACTGATTATAAATGAGACTTTCCTTTTAATTCTAGATAGGCAATAGTCTTTCAGGAAAGTTTTATTTTTCTTACTAATTAGGCTATCCCCAGATTGCACTAATGGGAAAATATACTTAAGTGAGAGATGTTGTGCATCTGAAGAGGCAGGCAATTAGCTTTAGCATGCAATAAAGCTGGTTCTCCAAAGTTTATACAAAATCTTTAATGAGGTGGTTGGGATGGATGCAAATGGGATCCAAATATATATCAAGTTGCTTACTAGTATAATCCAAATGCATACATATGCTTTAAAGAGCAAATCTGTATGTTTGGCAACTTTATCACATTCTGTTAATGCCAGTCTTTTGATGAACAGTTGATGATTCAGAGAGGATCCCAGCCATACTGATATATTTAAACAACCTAGAAGGTTTCCTATATTCCTCATAGTAAAGACTGACTTTAAAAAAGTGGAGAGGAACTATAGCTGAACAGTTGTCTTAAAAAGTCAATGTTATTTCTAAAAGACTGTATGTATCTATCTATTTGCATTAATGATAGAGCAGGAGTAAGTAAGAACTGTCCAAAATAGGTTTTCGAAAAGAACAAATGGTAATGTTAGCTTTCTAGTCTCCTTATATGATTTTAGCATCTTAAATAAACTATAATCTATTACAAGTCAATAAGATAAGAAAAATAATAGGATCTTTTAAAAATTTTATCTGAAAAGACAATGCCAAGATTGATATAATGTTTCAAGAACATAATAATAATAATAATAATAATAATAATAATAATAATAATAATAATAATAATAATAATAGTAAAGTTGGAAGGGACCTTGAAGGTCATCTAGTCCAACCCCCTGCTCAGGCAGGAAACCCTATACCATTTCGGACAAATGGTTGTCCAGTCTCTTCTTAAAAACTTCCAGTGTTGGAGCATTCACCGCTTCTGGAGGC
>NW_015386262.1:574932-615161 GCF_001527695.2 Protobothrops mucrosquamatus | reverse complement strand
AACACACAAACGCCATCCCCCATAAAACCAATTAAAAACCAAATATTTGTCGCTGTACAGTTATTAAGATTCGAATTAAAATTGTCCCTATTTAAAATTCTCCCTAGGCCAGACCCGCTTGTTGAAAAAGCCATGTCTTGAGGGCGCGGCGAAAAGATAGGAGGTCCGGAATCGTCCGGATCTCGGGGGGTAGTTCGTTTTAGTCTCCAGGCCTTTGATCATCTTAGTTGCTCTTCTCTGATTTTTTTTTCAAACTCTCAACATCTTTCTTGTAGTATGGTGACCAAAATTGGTTGCAGTATTCCAGGTGTGGTCTCACTAGGATTTTATGAAGTGGTACTAATACTTTGCGTGATCTTGATTCTATGCCTCTGTTTATACAACCCAGGATTATATTAGCTTTTTGGCTGCTGCTGCACATTGCTGGCTCATAGTCAAGTGATTGTCCACTAGGACTCCAAGGTCCCTCTCACAGTTACTGTTTTTGAACCAAGTCTCACCTAATCTGTACTTATACCTTTGATTTTTCCTGCCTAAATGTAAAACCTTGCTTTTCTCCCCATTAAAACTCATTTTGTTGGATAGGGCCCATTGTTCCAGTTTGTCAAGATCTTTTTGAATTCCGAGTTTGTCTTCTAGGGTGTTGGCTATTCCTGTCAGTTTAGTGTCAGCTGTAAATTTGATGAGTTCCCCTTCTATTCCCTCATCTAAGTCATTGATGAAAATATTGAAGAGTACTGGGCCTAAGACACACCCTTGTGGTACCCCACTGCTTACTTCTCTCCATGTGGATGTAGTACCATTGAGGACTACTCGTTGAGTATGGTTTGTCAGCCAGCTACAAATCCATCTGGTGGTGATGTTGTCTATTCCACCTTTTTCTAGCTTACCTAGCAGTAGATTGTGGTTATCTGCATTGCTTCATCCACTTTATTTATCCAGTAAACCAGAGAACTATGTTGACCTGTCTGGTACAAAAAGCCAATCAGTCACTGTCAACCTGATATTCAACAGCAAATCAGAGGTTACATTGCTTGCTGTCCTTAATAGGCTTCATATATTTCAAAGGTCAATTCCAAATGTTTAACTTCCTGAGTTAGGACATAGTTAGAAAAACACTGCCAGCCAATAATAAACCCCCTTATATTTAGAACAATTGAAAGTCATGTGCATGTCTGTCTCTGCATTATCTCTAACTCTGAACTTCTTGTGAGATTTTAAGACTTTCCAGAAATAAGAAAGGAATAAAGATTTGGGCATAAAACAGATCAAGGATTATCAACTAGGTTTTGATCCTGCAATGGAAAGTAATTGGAGATGTGTGTATTGAAAGAGCCATGCCTTTGTGTAGCCTATTGTTTTGTAATAAAGGCCCAAAGAACAGGTAATCGTAATTCTGATGGCATAATTCCAACTGCTCATCTGAAATGTAGACTGGTAATCAATAAAGTGTAATGCTTTTTGTTGAATCTTGGTGCTACCCATAGTTCACCTTGGGTAGTCAACAAAGGACCTGTTTGATGTTCATTGGGTCCCAAAATGCACAGAATGTTAATCAAGTTTCTATGTCTCACCCAAACATCTTCTGCTAAGTCACAGCAAGGAATAACATTGTGACTTGATTATTTATTTCCATATTATCAGCATATACTTGTTTGGTTTATAACCTTTAGAGCTACTTTAGATTTTGACTAGCTTATAAAGTTAGCAAAATAAGCATCCCCCCCTCCCCAAGGAAGGTCAGGAGAGGTCTTTGCAATCATTGCTCCTATTAATATGTTACATTCCAGTCAGAAGTCTTAAACAGTGAAGGTTTTCAAAGCAGAAACCATAGTTTTGATGAATGAGGTTTCCTTCTAATAGCGGGACAGGAAATGGAAATCAACCCAAATAGATGTAAAAAAAAAAGCCCATCCTTCTCTGTAGTAAAGGAAAAGAACTACCTATTGTTGATATTAATATGGAAAATACAGTGAAATCATAACGAGAAATGGATTTCCTCTGGGAGGAGAGGTTCAGCTTGCAAATAAACTATAAATTACACTGTAGCCTGAGCAGAAAAGAATACTGCAAAACAATACATCTTTCTATGTGTGTATAACACACACCTATAAATCAATCAGGTTATTTGCGAATCACGTATTTATTAAAAGGAAGGGGAATTCGGACTCTTAAGCATTGCCCTCAAAATGGATATGAAGTGTCTACCTTTTACTTCCATAGAGAAGCTCAGTTAAGTGATGGAAAAGAAAACTAACATCATTTCTGCTTGGGGGCAGAAAGATCTGATGGATGTCCTTGCATCTATTTGTCGTTGCAGTCTCACCTATATTAAGCATGCAACTTTGCTGCTCTTGGAGCCTCAGGCAATTTAAGGTCATGTTATCAAGAATGATGAACATAGTTCCATTAATTTTTCCATACCTTTTTTATTCATTCTGGCAGGTGCCTCTGGCACATTATATACTTGGTTCCTAAGGTATTTTTGTACTACATTATAATAATGTGAATTATTATTATTGTTAATTATCAGTTAGACATGACTGGATTTTAAGTGTTGCATCGAGCTTGTGTTAATATCCAAGTGCATTTTAGAAAGGTGGGTGAAATCTCACTCATTCACAATATATTTCATAATCTGATTGATTGATTGATTGATAGATTGGTGTTTGCCCTGATTATGAGCACCAATGGCACTTTGAGAGCAAATGGCACTGGTAAAGCAATGCAGTGATGCAGTTCCATCACTGGGGGACAAATGGGGCTTTTAAAAGCAGAATAACAGCTGTATGCAGTAATGCTAAGAGAACATTTCTGCCTCGCTCAGCACTGTAGGATTCCATTGTATAGCAGCCATAATATAATTTAAATACCATGTCATATTATAGATAATATGATATAGCCAACATTTCTTCTGAATTGTTGGGAACCTCTTAAAGATTTGTCAATGCAAATAATTATTGAAGGATAGCTTTAAGGAAAGTCTGTCTACTACTCAGTGTATAGCTTTAAGGAAATATTGGCCTTAGGGCATAGTTAACTGTTTTTTTTTCAATCTTGCTTGTTTGAATTACAGGCTCTAATGCAGTGTTTCTCAACCTTGGCAACTTTAAGATGTGAACTTCAACTCCTAGAATACCCCAGCCAGTATGCAAAGCATTTCTTCAAAGTAGATCTGTAAACTTCCCCTCCACCCTATATATATATTAACTTTTAGACTTGTAAAATGTACTTTTCCATTTTATTCAGTGTCATTTAGAGCTGTGCACTGACTACAGTGTTTGGATTTGAAAACTTGACTTTGACAAGGTCAGGACTTGCTAATTTTTCTTAGGTCTAAATCTATGGCAGTTTAAAAACACGTAAGTTTAATCTAATCTATAAGAAATTCAATGGTAGTTTTACTTAAGGAACAAACCAATCAGATATCTTTGCATGACATTTGCAGTCCTTATAAACTAATTCTTTATTATTTCAAAGAACACTAGGAAAATAAAAGAAAAAAGTATTCACAGACATAGATTAACTATGAGCTATAACTTTAAAATAAATGAGAAGGGAGAAATCAATACCGAATCAATATTGAACCACAAAACTTTCCATATTTTTTCACACATCATATATCACTCTTACTATTTAGTTGCCAGCTTCATATGTCAATCACTTAAAGTATCTTCACTATTATACACAGTCTGTATATCAATAAATATACAATAAACATTGTCACTTTGATATATTTCTCATTAACATACTGAAGAAGGATAATCTGGGCTGATCCTCCTACTCTGAATAAGGTCAAATCGCACTTCCCACTTTTTGCTTATTATCATTTCTTGTACCTTTTTGATGAGAATTCTGTAAATAGGTACCTTTCCAGGCACACTCAACAAACAAATCCTTCTCACATTAGTTGAACACTAATGGCATTTTTCCAACCAGATTGCCAGATGCCACCTTTGCACACATATTACACAAGTCACAGAGCCATTTTATAAACAAATCACATCTATACTTTAACAGCTTTCTAGTTATATCATTCATACCAATGTTTCCCAATCTTGCTGACTTTAAGATGTGTGGACTTCAACTCTCAGAATTCCCCAGCCACCATGGATGCTGGCTGGGGAATTCTGGGAGTTGAAATCCACACATCTTAAAGTCGGCAAGCTTTAGAAACACTGACCTATACCTTCAGTGATTTACTGTATTCCTGATCTATACCTTCATTGGATGGAAAGATTTATTTATTTATTTCAATCCCACTCTTCAAAATATCAGTATAATTCCCACACAAATCTCTAAGATACTCCTTCCAGCATTCTTTCACTTAAGATTCATCCCAGTTGTTCCATTGCCTTTAATCTTAATTTTGATCATTCTACTGGAAGCTGCTGGTCCAGCCTGGTTGAGCCACTTTCAAGATTATTTTTCCTTCAGAAAACACTGTGTCTTCTTTACAGCTGTTTTTTCTTTACATAACTTTAGAAAATATCCTTTTCTTATATTTTGCAGAAATAATTCTTTTATCTGCATTTTTCTCATTCAGACATTCTTTCATTATGTCATCAAAATAAGTCCACAAAATTTTGTAATCTACTTTCAGTTCATTCTATTGGGATACTATTCTACCTTCTAACAGAGATTTTTTTTCATATAGAAACCATCCTTTCTTTTCCTGTCATTATTTCCTTTCAATTCTATGGATTCCCCCCATCCCATTTTTTTTCTTTTTTTCCATGTCCATTTCGCTCCCATGACTTACTCCTGATATTACAAAAAAATTCTCATTACCCTTGCATTTTTTTCTAATCAGCTTTGTTTTCATCATAAACAAATCAATTATAGTTTCAGTTTTACATTCATTTCTTTGCTATAATGTATGCACCAATCGATTATGTTTAGGTCGCATATCCAAAACACACCTTTTTTGTAAGGTAGATATCTCACCAAATACTATTCTCATTCAGTCCCCATTTTTAATTTAATTTGTTCACTCATTATCTATACAATTACTCTTATTACATCCCGAGTGGCAGTTTTATCATATGTCATGGTCTTCACCAAATGGGCCCATATATATTGATTGAATCATAGTTTTGATCAGTTGGGTCTTTTACTTAATTTAATTTTTAATTTTTAATAATTTTTATTTTTTGCTATAACTATCCATTCTATTAGACGCTGGGCAACTTACAAAATCCAGAAACAATTTTTTTAAAAAAATCCACCTAAGCACACATATACAGGCAGCCTGGTTGAAAATAACCAAACAATAAACCATACAGGTATAACAGAGACTCCACAAAAACCTCACTAAACCCATTAGCTGCAAGCCTTGTTAACAGTGCCAACTGTTAAGGGCTTTTTGAAATCTCAGGAAACTGGGCACCATTCCTATCTCTGGGGAGCTGCTGAGAGTGGGGGCACCAACAGAGGTCTGCCACGAGAGGGCAATGTTTAATAGAGGGAACCTAGAATAGACCCACTATGTGTGAACAAACTGGGAAGGCAGAAATACTGTAATTGGAGATAGGTAGTCCCTCAGATAACCAAGTTCTGGCTATATTTTGTAGTTTACTAATACTGTATAGGCAACTAAGTTACCAGGTTTAGTCTCTCCGTCCCATAAGCAGCATTCACCAATACACTAAACGCACAAATAAAATCTATACACCAGCTATACTCATGCGACTCTGTGTAAGCTATGATCTCTACTTCAGACACTATCTTGCAAGCCATTATATTGTAGTCAAGTCCCCTTAATTAGGAGGTACGGGTATATGCATAGTACTGACACACACTCAAAACAGAAAAAGCAATTCCAAATAGTTGATCAGTGTGCTCTAAATGTTTACAAACAACACATATAAAAGCTCTCTTAGTATAAGATAAGCTCCCAAACAAAACAAAAACCTACAACAGCTTCTGGATTATCTTAAATTTTAATTAGTTAATTAATATATTAATCTGTTTTTTAAACTAAAATAAGCAGGAAATAAAACTCCCCAAATACTTTTGGTACTAATAAATTGGAAAACCATCCAGGACAGAAACTTTCCCCAAAGTCTTAATTTATTGTACTAGCAATATCTTGAAGAAAAAGAGGTAAAATGAGGTTACAGATAGCCACTGCAAAAAAGAATCATCACTTAATTTGTTTAGGTCTAAAAACCAATCGCTTAATAGACTTCACTCTCCTCTGCCAATATCTTGGTCTAATACGGTATAATAATAATAAAAAACCTTTTTAGAAGCCTAAAATTTGTTTAAGTCCATATTTAGTAGGAGCCAGAAATCTGTGTTACTCAAGAGATGAATGGGATATGTAATCTTTTTCCTTAGAGGTTTTATTTTAATTAACTGCTGCTTCTTTTTGCACAGAGTGTATATAGTAATATGGCCTTGGATAAAATGCTTCCTCAGTGTTCTGAATCAAAAATGGTGATGCAATCACATGAGAAAATTCAATTACTTGGTGTTCTATCTTAATAAAATCTTTGTTATTCAACAAAGGTAATTCAGAAACCATTTAAAATATGCATTTAACTTTTTTTTGGTCGTATTATATAAACTTCACAGTGTAAGGGCTGAAGCTGGTGAAGTAAAAAACAGCAGTTCTTGGGCTGGGCAGACTCATTATGAAATCACTGATGTGTCCCAAGAGAAGACCATAAATAGAATGGTCAAATTTTCACTTACTCGAAAAGACGAAGGGGAATACAATCTATTTGTCTGCCTGTCTTGACTGTTTGTCTGTCCCGCCCACCCGCCAGCCAGCCAGCCAGCCAGCCATCTAGCCGTCTACTATAAACCTTCAGAGGTTGAAGGCTTGCCTTCAGAGGTTGTGAGTGCTCCATCACTGGAGGCTTTTAAAAAGAGACTGGGCAGCCATTTGTCTGGAATGATAGAGGGTCTCCTGCTTGAGCAGAGGGTTGGACTAGAACAGGGGTAGTCAACCTTGGCTCTTTTATGACTCGTGGACTTCAATTCCCAGAATTCCTGAGCCAGCTTAGCTGGCTCAGGAATTCTGGGAGTTGAAGTCCACGAGTCATAAAAGAGCCAAGGTTGACTACCCCTGGACTAGAAGATCTCCATGGTCCCTTCCAGCTCTGTTACTCTGTTCTGTACCACAGCTAAATTTGTGTGTTCTGCAGTGGACAGATCTTTTGTTTGGCCAACCACTATATGATTGTTGTGTTTTGTGCAAGATAGCCATGAATTCTGCTATAAGCAAGTTCCTGAATATGGAGAAATGTGGTTTATTACAGTGCTTGGTTAAAGTCTGGCATATAAGACAGTGTTCCTGCAATAGTAGCATCTGTGTCACACTTACATACATTGTATGTCTGTGTACATGTGAATGTGATCTCTGGAATGAAGTACCATGAAAAAAATTAGACAAAAATGACAGCTGTGGACAGAAAAATAAAATTTCTGTTCATTTTGGGAAGGAATGGTAGAGCATCAGATATACACTAAAATAAATTTGCAGCTACAATATTTCTTTTTTTTCTTTCTTTCTTTCTTTCACCATCATCATCTCATCATCATCATCATCATCATCATCATCATCATCATCATCATCATAATATTGGAAAGGACGTTGGAGGTCATCTAGTCCAACCCCCTGCTCAGGCAGGAAACCCTATACCATTTCAGACAAATGGCTGTCTAGTCTCTTCTTAAAAACTTCCAGTGTTGGAGCATTCACAGCTTCTGGAGGCAGGTTGTTCCAGTGGTTAATTGTTCTAACTGTCAGGAAGTTTCTCCTTAGTTCTAAGTTGCTTCTCTCTTTGGTTAATTTCCATCCATTGATTCTTGTCCTGCCTTCAGGAGCTTTGGAGAATAGTTTGATCCCCTCTTCTTTGTGGCAACCCCTGAGATATTGGAACCCTGCTATCATGTCCCCCGTCCTTCTCTTCATTAGACTAGAGATACCCAATTCCAGCAACTGTTCCTTATATGTTTTAGCCTCCAGTCCCCTAATCATTTTGTTGCTCTTTCTTTCTTTCTTACTTTCTTTCTTTCTTTCTTTCTTTCTTTCTTTCTTTCTTTCTTTCTTTCTTTCTTTCTTTCTTTCTTAAATTCACTATGTTAATATATCAATCTAACAATAAGTATTAAGTATTAAAATGCCAGACTTCATCTCAGAGGGTGGAACAACTGCATCCAACCAAAAGATTGTTTGTTTTCCATTATCCTGGAAAGAAGCATTGACTGAGCTACTCTAAGGCTCTATTTTAGACTAATCAACACCTTTGACTGCAAATGGCCTAGAAAATGGAATGAACAAGATGCTTATCAAATGTGCAGATGACACCAAGCTGCAGGAGTTGACTAATATCTTAGAAAATATAAATGAAAGTTTGAAATGAACTTGATAGGCTTCAACATGGAGCCAAATCCAACAGGATCATGTTGTGCTCTGACAAATGTAAATTTCATCTAGGTAAGAAAAATCAAATGCATGGGTACAGCAGTCCGGAGATTTTGTTGGGACACTGGCATGTGAGAAAGATTTAGGCTATAATGGACTACTGGTTAAATTTAAGAAAGTAGTGGGATTCAGTGCAATTTGGGGCTGCATTAACAGAAGTATTCAATCACAGTCACAGGAGGTGATGGTTCTATTTTCCTCACCATTGGTCAGGAATATTGTACCCAATTTGGAGGCATCACCCTTTAAAAGGCATATGCTAAGACTGGAATGAGTTAAGAGACAAACATCCAGGGCACTAAAGTTGTAACAGCTAGGACCTGTAAGAATAGGTTAAAGGAAGTGAGCATGTTAGCTTATAAGAGAGAAATTGAGAGGGAGATACAATAGCAATCTGCAAAAATCTAGAAGGCTATCATGTGGAAGAGAAAATAGAGCAGTTCTGTAATAAAATTGAAATTAAGACATGAACCAGCAGCTTCAATCTAAAAGAAAGGAGATTATAAACCTGCAGACTAAAACTGCAAGTCCTCCTGCATGTTTCAAATCACAGTACCAATAATATACAACTCACATGTCTTCCTAAAAGCAATTTAATTTCCCATTTTGAAAGTTAAATAATACTTGCTTTCTCATGAAAGAGGATCCCAGTTCCTTAACATTCCATATTACAAAAGAAGCAGCCATGAGAAAGAATAAATATTTGCATCAGAGAACAAGGGGAAATGCAGTGTCACTCTTGACAGTGACTTGATGACATATATAAATGACATAAAATCAATGCCAATTTCAGTTAGACAGACAGACAGCTACCCAAATGTGAAAAATTCAAAAATGTGGAAGAGAAGTATAGTGAGTGACAACAACTGAAATAAAATATGTACTTTCACATTTGTGGTAATTATTGCATGAATCCTAATATTCACCCTATATACCAATTGGTAGTAGTTGTTACTTCCTGAGCCAAAAAGTGAAGGATAGGATTCACAGAAAGAACTGGCATGCTTACCCACCCAGTCATCCACTCACTTACTCACCCTAATCACATAAAAATCAGATGTGAAAAGAATAGAAAGAAGAAGGGAGTACAGAAAAGGAGAAATCATAGCCATTTAAAACACTGCAATTTATAAATTTTTCCAGATAGTTCCGAGAGTGATTCATGAAACAGGAAAGTATTGAGATTCAAACTTAAAGTTCAAAAACTTGGCAGCAAATAGGCGTAACAATCATACATTTTATTTCAGTTGTCCACAAGAAGTTTAGCCAAAAAATGAAGCATGAAGGAAGTTTTCAGCTTTCACAGGGCTGTAAGAGGATTTCTGGACAGTATCTGATAATCTGGAAATGTGATAAAGAATGATACCAAAACATGGTAAAACTAATAAAGACACAATTCTTGCAACACCTAGTATTTTTCTGGGAGGATGTATTTCTCCACCTGCCCACCCTTCATTTGAACGGAGTGCAATCTTTTCAGCAAATCATTTTCCGTGGCAAATCTGAGCAACCTCATGGTAAATGACTGAGATTTATAAGCACCATGAAAAAGAGAAAGAAAAATAAGCCCTCTGGATCTCTATTAATATCTTGTAATGAATACAATACAGACTAAAATTTCCATAAAGAGAATAGAATAGCTTGTCTTCATTTGTTGTGGAAGCCCAGCCACTTGTAAAATGGGACTAGCGAGGTTGATTCTAACCACATTACATATCCATTACTTATTGTGACAGCCTTCAATATATCAGTATAGTTGTAGCAACAGATTCTACATGAAGTTCCAAGTGAGAGGGTCTACTCTTAGTCATTTCCAAGGAAGTGCTTATAGTACAGTAGTATTAATAACTATTATAACCTCCCATGTCACCTACATATATGTAGCAGCCTTTTCAGTACCTATTGTAGCTGTCTCCAACTATGTGCTTGCAATAAACATAATGTGACAAACTGGTATCCATGAAAATAACCTACTGTGATTGCTTGTAAACTGATGACTGTTTAATTGAAATGCTATAGATTGACAGGAAGTTCACTTTTTCCAATCAATTTATTTTTAAAATAGATTTAGTATGACGGTGGTAAGAAAAATGACTTTTCCTTATCTTTCTTTTATATATATGTGAAGGGTGGGGTGGGGAAATTTTTTAAATTCTGGGTTATTCACCTTTCAGGGTAAAAGATACAGTAGATGATTCTGAGGAGAAAAAGCTTGCCCAAAATATGTCAAAGGATTTTGAATTTTTGGGAAGTGATTTCTAAAACAGAATTAAGTAATACTATTGACATTCTTCCCTCATCAATGACCACAAATCTGCTGATTTCTTGGGAAGTAAATATATTTTGTACATGGGGAAGTTCCCACTGAAATGAATTCTTTATGATCCTCAGTAAAGTGTAGAATATAAAACAAAGTAGATCTTGCAAGAAATCTCCCATGTAGATCTCAGGAGAGCAAGATAGTTTAAAGGGGAGGTACAGAGAATATAACTTGGAAAGCTTGGAATCAGTGCCTCTGCTACAAGACTCCCAAGATGGATAGCTTGTTTACCTGCCATAATAACTATTCTACTGTTGCTTTTAGAAAAGTATTAGGAAATAAAGTTTGGCTAAAGTTTGGGGATGTTAGCAGGTGGCTCACACTTTCTTCAGTTCACATGCTGCCAGAAATGTACATACAGTATATCTTGAGATAATACCATTTTCCCACATCTATGGTATCATAATGGCCAAGACCTTTAGTAAACAAGTTGGTTTCTCTCTTTCCCCTTCTTCTTCTTCTTCGAGCTTCTTTCAAGCTTCAAGTAGATCTCAGGAAAGCAATATAGTTTAAGGGAGAGTTATATGGAGTATACAACTCAGATTTCAAATGATGGGAAATGAATGTGGGGTTCAGAAAGAGAAGGCTTTTGATCTGTCCCTTCCACCAGCATCATTCATCTTTAATATTAGGGTCAACTCTGGTGTTTCAGAGAAGAATTGGGTAAGAAATGTGTTCTTCACACTTGCAAAGAAAGGGTTAAATTAACTGGGAAATTCCTAGAAGGAAATATCTTTTGTGATGGAGGTGACCTTTCTTGCACAATGAAAGCTACAATGCTTTTTGTGTGTGAAATTGGAACTAGGAATCTCTTAAAAGCCTCCACTAAAGTGAACAACAGTCATTATGAAAGAGATACAAAAGCTGCACATTAAAAAGAAACAAGAATTAGAAGTAATCTCTTGTTCCCATCAAGGAGGTTTTTTTTAACTTGCTACAAGTGATGTTAAAATCTTAGCTTTTTTCAATTCTAGAAAAATCTCCGCCCACATCTTAAAACAGGGAGACAGATAGCCAGCTCTGGGAAAGCCATTTTTCAGGTTTCTAGAGGGTTAAAACAGATTAAATGATGGTCTTCTTTGGAGATTCCACAAATGAAAATTAATCTGAGAGGGTGTAAAGCTGCCTTCTCATCTGGCATGTGAGAAGGGTCACTGTGAGACAAGAGTTTGTAGACTGTGTATTCTAAATAATTCGGGTTTTTTTTTAGGTTTTCTCAAAGAATAACTCAAAAGTGTCTTAAACCAGGGCTTTTCAACCAGTGGTACGGGTACCACCTGTGGTACATTGGCACCTGGCAGGTGGTACATGACCATCCTAGAAAAGTGATAGTGGGGGAGGGGAATGAGCTGAACCGGTGGCAGCACTGCACAAGCCTGAGCAAGAGATGGCTAGAGCTGCAGGGCTGTCAGGGCTCAGCGGAAGCACCAGGATCAGCGCCAGGCTCCAGCTGATAGGCGCTTCTTCGGGGCTGTCAGGGCTCAGTGGAAGTACCAGGATCAGCTGGGCCCAGAAGAAGCACCAATCAGCTGGAATGTTGCAGCATCTCCAGGGTCTTGTGATTTACATTCAGATGCTTGGCAACTGATTCATATTTATGATGGTCACAGTGTCCCAGGGTCATGTGAAGTGACCAAAACCTGCTGCAACCACCCAGCAGACCGGTGGAATAAAAACCAAACACCCCCCACTCCACCTCCGCTGCCAATCCCCAACAGAAATGCTCACAACAATGAAAACCTCGAACAGGAGGAAGAGCGCCACTGGGTGGGCAGGCAGGTGTCTTGCTCGGCTGTGGCTTGGGGGCCACTTTTTTCAGTGCCATTGTAACTCCAAATAGTCATTAAGTGAACTGTTGTAAGTCGAGGACTACCTGTACTTTATCATTTTTTTCCTTTTTTTGTCATCACGTTTTTGATACCTTGCTAGGCGACTGGTGGTACTCGGATATTGCCATATCCTAAAAGTGGTACAATGGGTGAAAAGGTTGAAAAGCCCTGTCTTAAACTTCAAAAGAGCTGACTTTAACAAACTCAGAGAGAACCTAGGAAAGATTCTATGAATGAAAATCCTAAAGGGGAAAACAATCCAAGAAGTGTGGAAAACTCTGAAAACTGTGATTATAAAAGCCCAGACAAGCACAATACCACTGAAAAAGAAAAAGAAGAAATTCAAGAAGAAACCAGCATGGCTGCAAAAAAATCTCTCTGACAAACTGAAAGACAAAAAGGACAAATACAAAAAATGGAAAGAGGGGCACATAGCTAAGGCTGATTATCAGGAGACAGAACATGCAAAGATGAAGTCAGGAAAGCAAAGACTCAGAACGAACAAAGACTTGCAACAGAAATCAAGGATAATAAAAAAAGTTTCTTCCAACATATTAACAACAAGAAAAAAGTTAAGGAAACTGTAGATCCACTAAGAGAGAGGATGGCAAGGAAATAACAGGCAACAGGGAGAAAGCAGAGCTGCTTAACTCATACTTTATATCAGTCTTCACACAAAAGGAAACCATAGCCCAACATACCAAAAAAAAAACCACTGCAAAAGACAAATTAGAAACAAAAATTAAAATAAGCAAGAAAATGGTAAGAGAACACCTATCCAACCTTGACAAATATAAATCACCAGGAACCAACAGATTACATCCCAGAGTTCTGAAGGAGCTGGCAGATGTTATCTCAGAACCACTGCACCATATATTTCAAAAATCCTGGAGCACTGGGGAAGTACCTGAGGATTGGAAAAGGGCTGATGTGGTTCCCATCTTCAAGAAAGAAACTACAGGAAACTATAGACCAATCAGTTTAACATCAATACCTGGGAAGATCCTAGAAAAGATAATCAAAAAACAGATCTACGAACAACTAGAAGCAAACATGATTTGTTAAAAACAGATCATGCCAAACCAAACTTATTTCATTTTTCGACAAAGTGACTAAACTAAGACCAGCAAAATGCTGTGAACATAGTACACTTAGATTTCAGTAAGGCATTTGATAAAGTAAACCACAACCTACTCCTTGGTAAGCTAGAAAAAGGTGAAATGGACAACATCACCATCAGATGGATCTGGCAAACCGTACTCAACGAGTAGTCCTCAATGGTACTACATCCACATGGAGAGAAGTAAGTAGTGGGGTACCATAAGGTTCCATCTTAGGCCCAGTACTCTTCAATATCTTCATAAATGACTTAGATGAGGGAATTGAAGGGGAACTCATCAAATTTGCAGATGACACTAAACTGGCAGGAGTATCCAACATCCCGGAAGACAAACTCAGGATCCAAAAAGATCTTGTCTTTTAGTCACCATACCACAAAAAAGATGTTGAGAGTTTGGAAAAAGTTCAGAGAAGAGCAATTAAGATGATCAAAGGCCTGGAGACTAAAACATACGAAGAATGCCTAGTGGACTTGGGTTTGGCTAGTCTAAAGAAAAGAAGAAATAGGGGAGAAATGATAGCAGTGTTCTAGTATTTGAGGGGCTGCCACAAAGAAGAGGAGGTCACGTTATTCTCCAAAGCACCAGAGGGCAGGACATGAAACAATGGTTGGAAACTGATCAAAGAGAGAAGCAACCTGGAATCTAGGAGAAACGTCCGGACAGTGAGGACAATTAACCAATGGAACAGCTTGCCTCCATAAATCGTGGGCATTCCATCACTGGAGATTTTAAAGAAGAAGCTAGATAGTCACTTGTCTGAGGTGGTATAGGTTCTCCTACTTGAGCAGGGCGCTGGACTAGAAGACCTCCAAGGTCGCTTCCAGCTCTATTCTATTCTAAAAGCCTATTCCAACCACATTTCAGAATAGCCCACATTTTAAAGGGCCTAAATCACTTTTCCATGTTCTTGTTTTAAGCATTGTTTAGCAAACAATCAACTGCAGTTTCCCAGACATGCACATGCCTGTTGGATATTATGAATCCTCAATTCATTTAATATATTATAGTTAATTTTCCATGGCTGTTCAAGTGGAATAGATCCACTTTTTGATTGTTTCCTATTCCCAATGGAGCAATTACTATCTGAAGGTACTAAAAGCATAGTCATGTTTTTATGTTTATAAAATCCTTTGCATATTTAAATTCTCACATTAATATAGGAGATATCTTGCCAGATTTCAATGCTGAGTTAAAAAAAATAGTGTCTAAATCTTATGTTCTGTAATGCTTTCATAAATGTATTTATAGGTTTTCTATTTAGAGCTCATAATGTAACTAACACTATTATTTTATTGATTTATTTAATTAGCATGAACCCATTTTTGCCCAGAGGATTATTCTATTAACAGAATAAAGCAGTGTTAAAATGCTGTTACAGTCACGCTATTTTGCTGTGACAAATGTGGAAAAATGAGGTTATTAGGTCACCACTAAATGATTCTAGACAGTAGAGTTCTAGATGCTTCAAGAAAGGGACTTAGTGTGGAATCATTATTTCTCTGTAAACTGCTGTGGATGACATCTGGAGCCAAACCTTTATGTAATGTTCAGACCATTTGTAAATGGATTTATTAAGCTTTATTTGTAAATGATGTGGTTGTCAAGACAGTCTTATGCAATAGAGACAATGCAATAAAACAAACAGGTTCTGCAAGAATGCTTCAACTAGAGTGACACACTTCAGAGTTTGCAGCTAAATTTTAGCCATATTGCTGTTGTCATTTGTAAAATTTAACAATTTAAGGCTAGGAACCATAGCATATGTTTTAATGCTGCTACAAGCAAAACATTCTTATTTTTAACTATCAGTAACAACTAATGCTATGGCATACCATAGCCATTAAGCAAATTAGAATAGAGAAAGCTTCCACATTTGTTCAAGATGTGTACTTTAATTTTACATATCAGATATTGAAATGTCTTATAGAACATGTAAAATCCCATTTGGCTACTTGTATTTCTGATCTTAAAATGTTAAATGTATTTATTTTGTATTTTATTCATTAAATTTATATGTCGCCCTTCTCATTCTGAAAATTGACATAGCTTTATAATGTTATAAACTAAATGTTATGGCCTGCAAAAAATATCTTTGGATTTCTGGCAAACCATATTTCTCAGTCTCAGTCATATTTGTTTCAAAGACATGAGTTACTTTGGGCCACTCTATTGATGAACTGATGAAATGTGCCAGCTATAATTACAATAGCTCATTTCAGATATCTTTCACAGCTTAATCATGGTGAAAATAGCACCTTCTTTGTGAAGTTTCAGCTGTTGAGCTAAGCAGAATATGTGTAATTTCCCCCACCATTCAGCTGCATGCTTTTAAGCAAATTAAAAACAACTCAGAGTCACTTAGAAGCATCATCTTGAATATTCTGCATTATATTCATAAAATGCTAAATTTTATTATAATTTTTATTGTGCAAGATGGATTCAAGTAGGAACATATGTCATCTTTTGTTAGATGCTCTAGATTTCAGCACAAAAGATTATGAAAGTCTCTTTTGCAGAAAATAAAATATGGTTTTCTTCTCTTTTTTAAAGAAGTGGCCAGCAGAGAGTTAAAGGGTAAATCGAGCATCTTCAGATATCATTTATCTCAGACCCGCTTAATTCTGATGAAGCAATTTCTAAACCCTTTTTAAAACTTAAAACTGTGTTTAATTTACTGGCTTGCATCAAAGAGACATTCATGGAATTACGAGTCTTCTTAAATTTTAAATCTCCAATTCTTTATTGGGATAGTTATCAAATCTCATAATCTGGCCAAGGACAGGGAGCTACTGGTCTTAGCTCAGCTCTAGCTTGGTTTTTCTCTTGACTTTTTATAGCTAGATTTGTAGGTATTTTGACCTTTCTGATAATTCCTGCTTCCTAATAACATTAGAGGCGCTTTACATTATGTTTCCCCCTAGGACAGAAGGACTCTAAATCAAACCATATTAAAAGTGCATACAAGAAAATACTGTAAGAAGAAAATATCTTCTTAGTGCAGGTATGTTATGCTCATCCTCACAGCCAGGCAGCTGGAGTTGTTTTCTAAGAGTTTTTTTTTTAAAAATTGCTGCCCTAACAACTCATCCTATATTTTCTAGAATCTTCAGATCATGTAAGTTTTCTCTTTTGTAAAGGAACCAAATACTCTTATAGATCAACTTTACCGTTACAACTCAGCATATATTGACATCAGTCAATAAGAGAATCCTCTTAATATTTTCTGCAACTCAGTTACTTATTTGCTCATTCGGGGGCCAAAGAATGAGCAACTGAGGCAGTAGGTAGTAATTTCAAAAGCACCAACAGCAAAACCAAGAATGATGTCCTGTGAGTCTCAAGCGGTAATCTGGCTATTCAGCTTTTCAGTAATAATAATAACAACAACAATCAGAGCTGAATTTGCAATTGATAACATTTATAAATGTGAATATCAACAGTTTCAGATTGCTCACTACCTTTTGAGGTAGTGAATTTGTGGATTCTAGTTCAGGTCAAAAGAGGACATTTTTCAGAAGAAAGTATGAAATTCCTAACATTTGGGAGAAGGGATGGGTTGGCTCAGTAATCAAGTGAAATATTTTCACGCATCAGGTAGAGCTGAGGGAAAAAAATCCCATCCTATCTCCATCAGTCAGCCCCGACTGTACAAAGAGTGCAAAGGTTTAATTCATTTTATTTGTATGGTCCGTTGTCCAAAATTATATTCAAAATGGCATGCAGGAAAAAAACCACAAATAAGTCTTCTGGGTTTTTTTTTGGCATGTCATTCTTGCATGCCATTGTATCATAATATATGATACAAAGTACTTGACAACCTTCCCCAGTATTCCTTCAAGAAAACTCTCTGTTAACAAGGTGCAACAGCAACTTTGATTCCAGCAATACCTTCACAAAGTTCTGAAGATCCAATAATCTGCAGAGGTGCTACAAATGCATAAGGCTCCAAGCTTCTTGAGTTTTACAAAATGAAAACAAAGCAGAGGGTAAGAGAGGATATTCTGACCTTGATTTAAAACGTTCCATAAATCAAATCAGATAGACACTCCAAGAAATGATTTCATAACAAGAAATATATTTATTATCAGATAGGTTACTTGCCTTATGACGAATGCCTCTGAAATTACATCTCCTGTTCATTTCTATCGGTAAAAAGATGAAGCTCTCCCTTCATACCATCTTTATAGTAGTACAGGCTCATCGGGTGACATCTGATGAGCCATGCTTCTCTCAGACAAAGACATTCCAGCCTGGCTTGTGTCCAAGAAGTCCCCCAATGCCCTTTGAAACTCCTCCCCCTGACCTATTACTAACGTTAGGGTTACATAGAGCTAGGTTGCATAGAGCTATACGAGGTTACGTGGAGCTATACGAGGTTACATGGATCTATGTGATCCAGAACAGAGGATCTTAATATACTCAAGCTGGATACAGAACATCTGGAGAAAACTCCCTTCACAAATGTAACTTTTCCTTAAAATGTTGCAAACCAGAAGTTCAAAACTGTAAACCTAAAAAGTTATGTTTTCAGCCCTCATAATTTAGTTTATTAATGTCACAATCATTTGAGTTATCAACAAAGGTACTACAGGTAGTAATTGCACAAGCTTTCTATTTCTAGGATGCTCCTGCATTTAATAATGAATAAAGAAATCTTATCACAAAATTTGCTTGTTCCTTTAAAAAGTATGGCATAAAATAACAGTTTTGTTTATATATAATAGTCTTTGAAAAAGCAAGCCAATCTTTCAGGTTTTTGTTTGTAAAATGAGCAGCAAACGTGGAGTAGAATTTTCTCCTTCGTGCATATGCTATTAGTGTGTTTACATCATAACATTTCTATTTAATGAAACCAAATTCACCATGGAATTCGTTAACAAGTTCTGATAGCATGTTATTTTGATACTGCAGTACATTAAGCAAGGCTAAAAATAAGAGACAACTTAAATAACTTTCTTTGGGCCAAGATAATATACAAGTCATGCATGAAAATTCATATATAAGGATAAAAAATAATGGAAATAATGAGATGATGCCGAACCAAATTATGCTTTTTATGGCAAAAAAACAATTGATTAGGATAGAATAAAATAAAGGCATAATCAAGATATAATAAATAGGCAGTGGTAACTGATGGATCTAGATGAAAGATGTATTACATGAACCAACTCTTTTGCCATGACTCATGTATCAATTTGGCAAGCCATGAGGAGAAATCTAGAAGACTACAAGAAAAATCTACAATCTGAAGGTAGGGACTGTTACACTAAAAACTGATGGCCACATTTCCTGGTGATCAGGAAACACACACAAAAAAATATTCACTCACAACAAAGGTGAGAACTTGTAAGAGAAAGAGCTATATAAAATTTTCTAGCTCTTCTATAATAGTAGGTCTTAGGGAAACACTTTGGTATAGTGGTTAAAGGTATTGGACCAGAAGCTAAGAAATTGTGAGCTCTACTTCAGTCTTACTCATGAGACCAGCTAGATGACTTTGGACCCATCATATTATTTCAGCCTAAGAAGAAGACAATGTTGCCAAGAAAACTGCAAGAATCAAGTCTAACTTGAAGAATCTCTCTCTCTCTCTCCCTACCTCCCTCCCTTATCTCTCTCTCTCTCATCTATCTATTAAAAAAATAGACAGCTGCTAAACACCAGATATAAAATTGATTGCTATGCTATTTTTAAAATTAAGATTAAATAACATGACTAAAGACAATCGGCTAGTTGCTCCCATGTATCTCCATGGAGTCTGCCCATTCTGCTTCAAGTATGAGGGCATCCAGGTCAAGGCTTCCAAATACAGTTATAGGACTTAAATAAGAATACACACAAGGGGAAACATTCTTTTAGCTACTATAGTTTTCAATCATGCAGAGATTTGTTGGTTAATATTAGCATTTTGAACTGTGTATGGAAATTTCGTTGCAAGCAACAAAGATGTTATAATATTGAGGTAATAAAATGTGGAACACT
The DNA here is from genome assembly GCF_001527695.2 of Protobothrops mucrosquamatus. Taxonomy (NCBI): domain Eukaryota; kingdom Metazoa; phylum Chordata; class Lepidosauria; order Squamata; family Viperidae; genus Protobothrops; species Protobothrops mucrosquamatus. The sequence goes on along the minus strand of NW_015386262.1, from coordinate 595,472 downwards.
ATATTCTAATCAGGTTTCTAGTATTTATTCTTAAGAACTGAAATCTCTGGACCATTTTCAAGAGCAGCTTTACCTAGCGCTCAATCCTAGAATCTAACTGAAAAGTTATCAGCGCACATATTAATGCAACAGAGCAATATAACTTGTGCGCCCTATGAACCTGGCAAAAGGCACTTAATGTCACAGATGACAAATACTTGTTCCTCTACTGACTGACATAGGTTTATCAGTACTTCCAGCATAAACTCGATCCATTGGAGGACTGTAATCCTTGCCACAATAAGTTGAACACAGTTAAATCAGATATGTAATAGTTTGTCTGGATTGACCTTCAATTTATTGGCTTTTATCCAATCTATTGCTATAGCCAATCTATTGCTAAGCACTTACACTATCTTACTTGGAGCTGATGAAAAAGAGAGATAGGATTTGTGTCATCAACAAAATGATGCCATTGAATTCTAAATCTCTGAATGACCTCATTCAGAGACCTCGTGTCAATTGTTAAATATCATGAGGGATAAGCTAGAACTCTGTAGAATCCACTATGTAAATACTATGGATTACATAGACATTCTTCTACAGATTCTGAAGGACTTCTCAGAGTCTGTGAATGAGGATAACACTTTGCATCATTTTGTAAGCCCCAGTAAATAAAAGTAGGCTTGTATTTTCTTCTTTTTACGAACCTTAATCCCTTCTAGTGTCCAGTTTCTAAAATTACAAAATGGCTTATCTTTGTTATGTCTTGCAATAATCAAAAAAATGTGTTTTCCTTGAGAAGCTGTTTATTCTTTATAATTAATTTGAAAACCTTATAGCAAAAGTCAACATTCCAAATTTATCTGGACCCTTAAGCCATTTAATTCTGTTTAGCTTTTTGATGTTTCAGATTCTTTAAGTTCTTAAGCTTATAATTATTTTTGTTTTTGTTTAGAGTTGAAGATAAAGGTACCCAATGAAGTCTTTTGAAAAGTGTCATTATGAAGGTCTCCTATAGCTTTAAGATGGTTAATAGGCAATTTTTGAAAGTGATTAGAAAGTGAGGTTTGCAAAGTCCACCACCAGCCTCCAAACAGCTCCACCATAGTTGTGAGCAAGATGGCCGATCCCATTATCTCCTAATGGTTCCATTTTGTATTAATATAGCGGCTGGAAGGTGGAACAAAAGGCTACAGTTGCTTGAAGGCAACCAGTAACTCCCTCTACAATCTAGCCAAAAAGTTTAGGTTCTCTAGGGGTACCTTCCCCCTTTTTTTCTTTTTAAGCTTTGTTTCATTTTCTTAGTCCATAAGCATTGCACAAAACCAGGAGATTTCAAATAGAAATCCAAAAAGTAAAAGGTAATCTAGTGAAAATACATTATAAAAAGAAACATTCAATACCACACTCTTCCCCTTCCTTTCTTCTCTGACTGCTAACAACTGCTTAGATATATTTATCTGTGCTTTAGAGGCACGATCTGAACTTCAAGGTACAGATTACAGTCCAAGAGTCAAGGCAAGAATCACGACAGCTGAAGAACACACAGCAAGGAGGAGCCAGTTCTTCCTCATCTCCACTGACCAGCTGCAGCTGTGTGCCCTCTCCACCTGAAGCCTCTGGGCTTCCCAGTTGTGCATCTCCTATCCCTAGCTCAGTTGGCTGCTTGTCCAGTCGCTCCACTGTGTGCTCAATCCATCTGCTCCTGGCTCATAGACTCTGGCAAACTCCGAACATTCCTACCACTTTTCTAGGATGGTCGCATACCACCTGCCAGGTGCCAATGTACTACAGGTGGTACCTGTACCACAGGTTGAAAAGCCCTGCAGTCTTGAACTCTGGATTTGCCTTTGCCTCATGGATTTGCCTTTGCTTAGTGGACTTGCATTGCTTTTGCACTGTGGATAGGCGCTGGCATCTCTTGAGTAACCTGTTGAACTCATTGGGGGTGCCCTGGTGTTAACAGAGGGAATTGCTGAAAAATACTAATTCAGGCTTGGAAGCCTTAATAAAGATTCCTATCTCACGCAGTCCTGCTACTCTAATTGTAGCCTAACCATTTGATTAAATCTTAATTGTTTCTTTTTGGTTTTGATTGTGCAATAAAAATGCAGCATCTAACATCTTTAGTCTTTCTGTTAAACCAATACCTGATGAGGTGTCAAATACTGGAGAGATCAAAGGGGCAAGAAGCAAGTAAAACAAGGCAAAGCAGCTGGATGCAATGAGGTCACAGCAGAAGCACTGAAATCAGGAGGTGTTCTTTTGCTACAATAACTCTGCTCCTTAATTCAGTTGATCTGGACATCAAAGCAAGTGCCAAACACTTGGAAGCAAGCCATCATAGCTCCTGTCTTTAAAAAAAAGGAGACCAGTACAAAGGCAAAAAGTACCCTGAGATCACTTTACTTTCCATAGTTGTTAAAATACATAGTGGAGATAATTCAACTACAAATATAAAACCAAAGAGAACAAGTGACCTGTGAAGAACATGCTGCTTATCATCCAAACTGGGATTGCTGCGACCAGATATTTCACCACTACAAGTCATGGAAGAATAAATTTGATGCAGCAAGTGACTCATCATAGTATTCACTGACTTTGTAGCTGCCTTTGACAGTGTCCATTGACCCATTGCTTTGGAAAGCAATTGCTACTAAGGGAATTCCAAATAAGATCATATAGTTTATGGTAGCTTAAGCAGCAGGTTCACATTAAAGATGAACTATGAGAGAACTTCCAATCTTCACTGTTGTATGCCAGGGATGTGTCCTTTCCAGCTGCTGTTCAACACTGCAATAGACACCAACATGAGAACATTTTTTTAACATATTAGAGTGGGTTTGAATTTGGGAAGGGCAATGGTTCATCACAACTTTGTTTATGTAGATGATAAGTATTTGCCAATGACAAAGTGGAAGCTGAGTATAACTAACTTCTATGAGATCAGGGATGAAGCACGGCCACTTGGGCTGGTGATCAATGTGAAAAAGATGAACAACTGTTGGTTTATCAGTAGTGATATAGCTATATGGAATACATTTAGAATGAGAATTCAGATGCCTCTTCACCACAATACAGGAAAAGTGGAGAAACATGAATTGGTGCCTCACCACAGATCTTAGTTCATTCATTTGATTCTTATGGCAGAAATCTAACACTACCATATATATCAAAATGTGAATGTTTTGGTCACTGATGCTGTTAGTGGTGTTACATAGGGCTGAATCATGGACACTCCTCTAGCCAGAGATCCAAAAACTGCAAAACCTTCCAAATAGTTTGTCTATTTAGGAACCTTGGCCTCACATTGCTGGACTGCATGAGACATGAAGTAATCTATTAGCACTGCTGCAACTAGCCAACAATAGCAGGGAAATCCAAAAATGGCAACTGAAATCATATGGATGAATTTGCAGAATGATGTAGAAGAGCAGGCTGAGGTGGAGGGTGGAGTTAAATGTGTCATCAGTTTGGAGTCATTGCATAGCCACAATAGACCTAAGTCCAGCTCTCCACGAATTCTATTGACCCCTATCTAGCAACAATTTAGCTTTGACCATTAGCTGAGTAGATTCCTGTATAGAGATAGCAATAATAAAATTTTATGTGCTTTATACTCAGGAAATGATTCTGTTCATTTGTGCCTGACAAATATATATATAAGCTACCTTGAAGAACCCATCCTTCCAGCGGATAGAAAGTTCAGTACAGATCACACACACACACACACACACACACACGCCTCACCTATATGGACCTGTTTCATTTTTCAGAAAGAAGCAGAGATGAGTATGGATTATATTACTTTAAACACAGAATACAGCTCAGTATTTTAGACACTGAATCTTACAGGATCCAATCTGTGAATCTGAATCTGAGAAAAAAACCTTGTCACATGTGTTGGGAATATCTTAAAACAGTCATTCTTTTCCCCTTGATTGAGCAGCAACCCTCCACAGTTACCTCATGATTTCAGGAAAAACCATGTTTGCCCTTTGATCTGATTGCCTACCCAACCATAATACTTGATATTGCACTTTGGTGTAGCTCTTCCTTTCGTCATCTTTCTCTGCATGAGTTTCAGGTCTCATGTTATTTCAAATAGCTTTAATCTAAGCATTCATGCCAGGCTGATACAAACATTATTTAGCTCTTTGAAGGCATATTTCAATTCCTACTGCAGTCTTTTCATTTGACCAGCCTTTCTAATTTTAAACATATACTCTTTGCTGCTTTGCAGAAAAAAGAACGCATATAGGGCAACAATAATGTTTGATTGCAAAGAAACAAATAAAAACATGTTCCATGTAATTGGAAAGAACTTTACATTTCTTCTCTGCCTTTTAAAGAAAAGTAATTTTCCTTCTAAAGGATGTCCAACTGATTTTGTTATGTGAATGCCACATATAATGCTTAGCATAAAATACCTCCTATCAAGGTGTTTAGCTTTGGCATCTTTACATGGAACTGAGCAGTAATTTATTGAAATATATGAGGGTTAACAGACTTATCTATCTGCAGTTAAAATAACTTACTGAATTATTCATGTGATATTTGAAATTATGATTGTGGGAACAAATTAGCTAACTGGAAACTGGAAATTAATGTTGCTCATTAATAATGCATCGATTTGGGAAGGGTGCTGGGACAGCAGGTGGCTTAGTTCATGGCATACAAATGCAAAATTTTCTATCTGATAAATATTCGTCCGATGACACCCATTGCATTTGAGAAAAGAACATGCTATCCACAATTTCTGGAAGAAAATGGCCTTTGGGAAATTGTAATGGCCTTATTATAATCAAATCAACTTGTGTGCTCTAGTTATCTCGCAGAGCCATTTTCTGTCTTCTGTATGACTTGCTTTCATGCATACCCATGGATTAATGTAGTGGTTAATCTGACCTTGATTTTAGGCTATGAGTAGGTGATAAGGCTGTTCTACTATTCAACAAAGTGGAATTCTAGCTCAAGTGACAAGTAACAGGGCAGCAGCAATGCAATCTGCCCTGCCTCTCCTAAACCACCTTGCTATTCCCAGGTATGGTAGAGAACTGTAATCTTATCAACAGTGTTGGAATAAACTAAGTTTTCAGCTGGCTTCTCCATGTGGAACGTGAAAAGATCACCATTTCATCCTTTGTCTGATGCAGCACAGATGCATCAGGAATTGTTCCTAATAAGAGGAACAATTCAGTCTTCATTTGACGGAGAATAAAGTATTTTTCCTGTAGTAACTTACCTTCATGATAAACTTTGTTTACTATTGTTAATGGGCAAGTTAAAGCCATTTCTGCTCGGCAGGGACAGATAGAATATTTGTAAAGCTGTAAGCCATGCAGAGTCGCCTTGCGGCCAGACTGGTAGCAGACAAACTTAATAAATAAATAAAAATATGGCAATTACAATAAAACCAATTAAGTTTCAGTTTCACTCTACGGCAACGTAATGGTTTGGCATATAAGCAACTCATACAAGAAATTAGAATGATTATTTTTGCTGTTACAGTCTGATAAATTATGTAAAATCTCCTGGTCTGGCAAGAAAATTAGTCCTTGTTTAGTGTTATCCTGTCTTTCTAATTTTTATAAATAACTCAAGGCAGTGAATATACCCAATACTCCTTTCTTCTGCTATTTCCCCCACAACAACAACCCTGTGAGGTGGGTTGGGCTGAGAGAGAATAACTGGTTCAAAGTCACACAGTTGGCTTTCATGCCAAAAGTGGGACTAGAATTCAGTCTCCTGGTTTCTAGCTGGGTGCCTTAACCTCTAGGCCAGCAGCTCCCAACCTTTTCTATACCCCGCACCCCTAGAACGTTTCTGATATATTCTTGCACCCCTTACAAAAGTTCAAAATAACGAATTATGCATATACACTATAATTTTAAAACTTCTAAACTCAGGTTTTCATACCCCCTGGAGTATCATCTCGTACCCATGGTTGGAAACCCCTGCTCTAGGCCAAATTAGCAAAAACATAACGAATCAATCTTAGAATTTGACATCCAGCTTCTTTTGCATATATAACTTCTGCAATTGTTTTGCCATCACAGAAATCCAACAATATCTTCCTCTTGTTTAAAGGATAAAATATAATAAAGTTGGCTAAACTTGCTGTAAGATTTCAAAGCAGCTTAAATCATATCCCTGTCAAACAGCCTTCATTTTAATGTTGATGTAAAGGCCAAACTCATACACATGGAACTGAATCAGATGTTCTATATCTGCATGACATATCCCGATTGACTAGTTTCTTTGCTTTGAATTGACATAAATGGCTGATGCAGACAAGGACAGAGGGAATGTGATTAGGAACTTGGCTGGAACTAAGCAAGTGCAGTTTAGTCAATATCTTGACTGGAAGGTGGTCCCCAAGAATTTAGCTTTATTCCCAGTTACATTACAAAATAGAATTGCAAACACAGTCAATAAAGTGTAGTTCCTTATATTATGATGATGTTGGATAAATTGTATATGACAGAAAGAGAATTACAATTATATGGCAAATATGTATTTAGTTTCTATTTATTTGGCCAGATAATTCAGCTGGGAATTTTTGGGGAAAGAAGGATGATGATAAAATAATTATATAAATACAATTATTTTGAAAGCAAAGTTCTAGAAATGGCTTTTGAGTTCAGTATTTAACAAATCAAGAGAAGTTTTTAGTTCTGTTTTGATGCATACATTTTATTACGGCAAATTCTCCTTTTCCTCTCTCCCTTTCTGAGCAAAGGATCAGCAAAGCCATTAAACACTGCCCTGATTTATATGTATCTGGTTATGCATCTTAAAGTTAACTATCTATTGGATATGGGTGCATCCTAGAGCCTAAATGGGGGATAACTCTAGATTCCTACTTAGAGTTAAGAGGTAATTATGTTGACTAGCATTCTTTCCTGGGCTGGCAGGATATGGTCTCTCTCAACTTTAGTTTTCCATTAAACCAGCTGATAATAAGTATCCGAAGGTAGACCAGGATAGTAGCTGATACAAATGCATGACAGCCAGGAGTTAAAACAAAGAATAAGGATTGGAGGAGACCTTGGATGTCTTCTATTCCAACCCTCTCCTCAAGCAGGAGACCCTGTACATTCTGATAAAAAAATATGTTTGGTCAATTTGATACCTAACAACTTTATTGAAAGTAGCCATGTCTATCAAAAACTCTGATTGTTTGACATACTGTCTAATGTGGATCATCATATCCATATTCAGGATGCATATTAATCCATTAAGGCCATGGATGGGTAATGTCAAAATGACATGATTGCTTTAATTTAAATATTAGTAGAAGCATTTTGTATAACTTATATGTGGATTTCTTTTCCTGATCTAATTTGAGGAAGCTTGTTGGAGTTTGAAAAGAAGATACTTTTTAAAGCAGATAAGAAAGGAAATGTGAGTAGGTGGCTGCATTGTTTTTGTATCTGATAAATGCATCAGGAATGCATCTTTCTCAATGCATCAGGAAGAAATAATAACTTTTGAGCAGTTTTTGTTCCCCTGGTTGTGTTTGGTTCCAGGGATTATTTATATTGAAATGCATACACTCAACAGAATCGTGGAAAAGCCATTTTAAATTTAACGTCCTATTAAAAACCATGAGTTCAACATTGCACTTAACCTGAGGTACTACAGGTAACAGATAGATCTACTCTTCACCCTGATGTGACACTAGGATATCATGCTAGGACCTATTACACCAGAAGAAGAAAAGAAAAGAAAAGAAAAGGCAGTTGTTTGAGTATTAGAGTTCTGTGTAGGTGCTTTAATGTTTTTCATGCTAAGCAATATCAGCTTACCTTCAAGTTGTTCTCACATTCTCACTTTTCATCTTTGTAGCTGGAATCAGCTGGCTGTCAAGGACAGACTGTATTTGGGGACTTGTCATAATCAATTATTGATTTGAAAAAAAGAGCATCCTCACCTTGTGCATTCAATTATGAACAGGGCTGTGCAAAGCTTTGAAGGGAGTGCTTTGATTCAACAAAGCTTTGATAGAATGACCCCCCTCAAAGCAGATTTTCAAACCCAGCTGCAGACCTGCTTCAGTAAAGTTCAATTAATTGTATCTGTAAAATGCTTTACAGTTTTGCAGAACACTTGGCAGAGTTGATTTTTTCCCCTGTTATCTTTTTTATGGCTATAGAGAACATGCAATTACTAAAATTTTATTTCTTCATATAAGAATCCTGGGATGGGCTGTGAGTGGGATAAATAGTGTGATAGGTTATTTGACACTGACATGGAGTCCTGTGGATTTTACTCCACTAGTTGTTGCTGAATAAAGCCATTGAGCCAGCGCTGTTGAAAGACATATTGGTGTTCATGTGGCCAGCATGGTGTCATGGAGTGCTGTTACCTTTCCACCAAACTGGTACCTATTTATCTAGTCACATTTGCATGCTTTCGAACTGCTAGATTGACAGGACGTCCTGGGGCAAGGACGGGAGCTCACCCTGTTGCGCTTGGATCTCAAACTTGGGCTGCTGGCTTTCCAGTTGATAAGCCCAGTATCTTCACTGCTGAGTCACTGCACCACTCTGATTCTGACATGAGCAATATGAATTTGAATATGAATTTTACTACTGTAATAACCTCTCAGTTTTTCAGAACCCATTTAGCTTAACGTTGCTTTAGGCTTTGTCTACTTTCTCAGTTCTCAGCTTGTTTCATGTGACTAAACATATGCCCTACATTTGCTTTCTCTTGTGCTAATGGGATGTTACACTGCTGTGCTGATCCTGGGGTTCAAATTAGTCCACAGTACTTCATATGCACTCATCACCAATTAGCCAAGTTTTTCTCAACTTGAGCAACTTTAAACTGTTTGGATTTCAGCTCCTACAACTCTTAACGCTGGCAGAGGAATTGTAGGAGTTGAAGACCACACAGCTTTAACACCGCTAAGATTGAAAAATACTGAACTAATTTAATATTCATATTTACATTCTGCATATTGTAGCTAGTTTATATCTTTCAACAGTGTGTGAATAGATGCAGGAGTATCATAATCCTGACAGAAGATGACCTGCTCAGAAGAGATGCATTTACCTTGCCCTGCCCAGTCTTACACTCTATCTAAATTACCTGAATTAGTATTTTTATTTTTATTGGGAAGACCAAGCTTATCAATCAGCTTATTCCAACTTTCTCTGCACTTCATAAAAAGTCAACGATAGGGGCATAACATTTACCTAAGGGCAAGTCAGTGGACCTTTTCAGTGCTCCATGGTATTCATGCCATACTAGGAGCCCCAGTTTAATTTCCTTAAAGTCTCTGAAATGCTATGTTTATATTAGAGAAGGACATTTTCTGTCATGGGACTTCTCTATTGGGTTGTTGCTGAAAAAATGTGGCTTCTGCTTTGCTGTTCTTTCTGCATTTCAGCTTAAAAAAGAAGTAGATAGAATGATTCAAAAGTTATTGCTACAGAACCCATGCAGATATTCAGCACAAAGTTTAGCAGGATTGTTTAGACTTAATTATTGCTGTTGGTTTCAGTCCATTTTGGCAAAACATAAAGCAATTTTGGTGCTTCCCCATTATAACATTCCTTTTTTTTAAAAAAAAAATCAATTCTCAAGTTGATTTAAATGGAATCAGTTTAGCTTCAGATCTCATACGGCAACTTTGAATCAAATGAGTTATCTAATTCAAATCAGATCAGCATTGATTCTCACAGGCCTTTTATTTGATTTTTGTTGTATTTAAGAACAACTAGGAAATATTTCGGCTTTCAATTAACAATAACAAGAGTGTTGATTTCGTGGAACTCTCTGTTACCAATACAAAGCAATTCATCCCTTCTATTTATGTTTTTTAGTGTGTAGTTCTTTTTCAAAAGGCAGATCTGTATGAATGATATGTTTTCTTCTGTATGTATTTTCACAATCAAATGCATCATAATTAGGCAATTAAAATACTATTGCAAAATAAGGGTGGGAAAATGTATATCAAAATACATCAGAGTTTTTAATATATTCAAGAGCTTACTTTGTTACAGTTATTTTCATTAGTTAGGGATTTGTTTGTTATTCTATGTTGTCATCAGTCCTCTTCTATCAGGTAATTTAATTTTCAGGTAATTGCACAATGGAGGGGAACAATTATTAAAAAGAGAACATATTCATCAGTTTAATAGAGTTAATTCTTAAGCAAAATGTCTATGATGGATCCGTTTCAGTTCTTTTCATTTATAATCCACTTTCAACTGGGCTGTATTAGATCCAGCTTCCCAAACTGAATATGTGATAAAGAGTCAGTGGCATCCTATCTCCTTATTTTTTTCCCACTGCTTCCATGTAGGCAATGTGTTGTGGCCAAATAAAAGAGTAAGAACATAGAGGAGAAGAACAAGAGTTCCCTAAGTCACTGGTCTGAAGGGATTTGAACCTTGGCAGTATGATGGCTATTTGGGTGCTGATCATATACAGATCCCTTAAAAATTGCCCACCCCTGCCTTCACTGAGTAACTATTGGAATTCATGTGTATTTGTGTATGACTGAAAAATGAATGTTAAGACTACTCTTATATTTCCTAGAATATATTTGGGAAGAGACTTTTATTAACACACACATACACAAGTCACAAACAGACAAATATTTTGTAACTTGTTAGTTTTGATGTTCTAAAAGTATTCCTAGTTTCCTTATAAAATCAGAATCAAGTTTTGATGATATACTCTAGTCATGAGAATTCATTTCACAGGTATAGACACACACATGCATACACACAGCCAGATTGGTCTAGTAGTTAAGGCACTAGGCTAGAAAGCCAGAGACTGCAAGTTCAAGTCCCGCCTTAGCCATGAAAGCCAGTTGAGTGACTGCGCCAGTCACTCTCTCTTTCTGATCCCAACTCATCTCACAGGATTGTTGTTTTGGGGAAAATAGGAGGAGGAAGTTGTATTGGATGTGTTCACCACCTTGAGTTATTTGTAAAAATAATAATTGTGGGATATAAATAAATAAATACAACACACACACACACACACACAATATGATCACCATCATTTTAGCCATTGTCTATCCATTGCAGGATGAAGGCCTCTTCTGCATGTTTCCAACCAATATGATCCTGAGCTTTCTTTTGCCAATTGGGCCCACAATACTTTCTGATGTCATCGATCCATCTTGTTTCCAAATATTTACCACACTTTTCATTAAACCATTTCAAGGGACTTACAATATTAAAAAAAAGAAACATTAAATCAACAGTACCAAGTACTTGGCTCTAAAAGAATAATTGTCAGAGAAAGACACAGCTAATATAGTAAAGCTCTTATAGTTAGAATTGGGAAAGCAAAAAAGTCCACTGAAAAACAAAATGTAAATGACAGAATGACATTGGATAAGGGGAGTGTCTTAATACTCATTCTGGAATATAGTTATGAATATGATAAACTATATAAAATAAATGTGAAATCATGTCATGAGATGTCTTCTGTGCCGATTATAAAACTGACAATAAACCTAGATATATTGCTATATGAGAACTTGCTCACCAATTCAATTACTGACATTAATAATACAGAGGACCATTGCCAGTGAAGTAACTCAAACAGAAAATCTTCAACAAAGCTGGGTCTTGTACAATACAGGATTATGGCTTGAACACAAGACTTATTTCATATTCATCTACCTAATTTGATTTATAGCCACTAGGAAAGAATGTGCAAGTTAGTTCTACTAACTGTTATGAGTTGTGATTTATGCTCTTTCTATATGATATCTTAAATAAACTCCAGAAATAATGTACAGAATAACATGCATGAAAGAGTCCTGATTTCCCCAAACTTATGGAACAGTAGTGAGAATTGTTCAGTGGCAAATTAATGTTTAAGATATATTGTGCTATGCTAGGCCATTTCTCTAGATGTAATGATATTCTAGCAAATTATACAATTAAAATGTTGGGGATAGGCTATCAGCTAAATTAATGCTTATACTATCAACAGCTGGACTTTTAAGTACCTCAGTGATAAAACAAAAATTCTTAATCTTCAGCTTCTTTCAAGTAGATTCTTGTTAAGGATATTTTTTCTTGTTTATATGCAGAGGGAAAACAGAAGTTTCAGGGCAATGAATTAAAATGACTTAATGGAGAGGAAACTGCCCACGTGTGCGACCTTGATGCACAATTAGAAAGGTGATTTTTCTTTCCTAAGTTAAATGAAATATTTCCTCTTAGCTGGATGAGGTTGAGGAGATACTTGTATGGTCTTACAATCTAATTAAGGACAGAAAAATAGTAGTGGAACAGATTTATTATTGTCATCAAAGGCATTAATAGCCATGCCATTTATGAGTCAATGGCTTGTTGGATTAGTAAGTGCTGCTAATTTTCAGACTTGGGCTGATTTAGTTTTTACACATCATTTACTAATGCTCTATCTCAAGTTAATTTGTTTCTTCACTTCCTTTTTTTGTTCTCTTATGCTTGGCTTGTAAGTGGTGTAATTCATTTTTTTTTCAGTCCTTCTCATCTCAGGTTGAACTTTGCCTTCAATTGCTGTTTATGTGGCTTCAGCTGAAATGGAAGTGCTACTCTTGACAAAAGAATGACAGGAACAAAGCTGTGGAAGTATTCTGGAAAAAGTTACAAATTTAATTCTTCAAGATAGGAAAGAGAACATTGTAGAATGGTCTGTTTTGTAGAGAATAAAAGACAATTTCTTAGTTTAAGTTACACCCAGAATGAATGGATGTGGATATTTTTATCTTGCGTCCTACATTGTGCAAATTCTTTCTTTTGCTGAAATTTAATGTTGTGCAAATCTGTAATTAGCCATTTCCTTTAAATAAAATACATCTTTTAATTTCTCCGGTATTTACTAACAATTTGATTTACTGCATCAATATATATACAGTTTTCATTTCTCTCTAAAGATAATTTTAAATATACATTTACTGTATGACTTTTAGCCAAAATGAATGAACTCTAGAAAAAAATTCTGTATTTATGGGACAATATATTACACATAATCTGTCATTTTGTGATACAGTTTCTAAAGAACAAGTCTTGAAGGTAAGGATGATTTTTATACTCCTCAGAGATAATTTGTTCAGCACAGAAAATGCAAGTTCTCTCTGTAGGAAAATATACTTTTTAAAAGCATCTTTAAGTCTGCCTTGAAGTATAGCTTCTTTGCAGGTTTTAAGATTTATGGAAAAATAAGTGTCATTTTGTGTTGAATTGTCTGTATGGACTACAGGCTTTTCATGATGCTTTCTGCTGTTTCGTTTCTTCTACTTTAGTCAATAAATGGCATAACACTTTTCATTGATGAAATTTTATGTAATTTTTACTTTATTTGGTCCGCTAGCTAGGATAATAATATTCAATGTCATCCAATCCTAAAATGTAGCTTTTTGAAGATTGGCAATACTCTTAGATCATGTGTCTGACTCAGCAAAAATAATCAAATTGGAACTGTGGAGTAGAATTTATTATCAACTATTAAATTTCAGCGGGTGTAGCAGCATCTTAACCTTGCTTTATTCCATTTAATATCTCTTTGGATTTTACATGCAACTTTGAGCAGGTATTCCTCAGGAAGGGTTGGATGGGGTGGGAAACAAATTGATTCTAAAATGAGATGATGTGTAGTCCTGCCCATGTTTGTTCTTGGTCAATTAAAAACCCTTTTGTAATTCAGAGATTATAGTGGTGTCACATCTTTAAAACAGCATTTTGAAGATGTACCACAGGAACACAGAAAGCCTGATGTTCAGCAATTAGAGAGTAAATCAGTTTTTTGTATGGGCATACAAGGAACATAATTTCTCCAATGTGCATAATAGGCTATTTGATTGCTAAACCAAATAGACTGTACTGTGACTAATTTTGTCAACAAATTGGAAATAGTTAGGTTATTTTTTACAAAAAGATTGTTTGGCAAGATGTAAATTTTCTTAAGTCTCCATCCCCAGGAGTTTCTTAAAATCTGGGTGAGCCAAAAATGCTTCTGGCATTTCAGAAACTGTCATAATTTACCCATAATTTGAAAGAAATGCCTTTAGAAATATTCACTCACATACATTGCTATGCCTTACATATGGCCTTCATTGCTATGCCTTACATTTGGCCTTCATTATGATCGCTCCATATGACTCAACCAGGAAAAATATAGAAGCAGGGAATTAGGGAAAATGACACGGAGGGAAGAGCAGCAAAAAGGAATAATAGTATGAAACCAAATAGAAAAATGTTGATATTCTTATCAATAAAATTTTTACTGGTAATTGTTTTAGGTTGCCACAATCAGTTTTATCGCCTTGAAAGTCCAAGTGGAAGCCGTCCTAACACCCTAAAATACCATTTAGGATTACTGGCTATTTGTCTTCATTATGTTCTTGGAATGTGTTGCAAAAACTCTTAAGATGGTCGTGAAATAATCAGCTCTTGAGACATATAGGTTTTTATAAAGGATAATTGGCATATTGAACTGAGCAGCCTCCCTCCAGAGATCCAGGGGCCTATAACCCTCTTAGTGTTACGGAAGGCAGTGAAAGCTTTTTCTGCACATTTTGGGCTAGGATGGAAATGAGCTCTGTAAATGTGGTGCTGCTATGGTTATGTCCACGGTGGGATGTATGACGGTTGTAGTTATTGTTAAAGGAGTGGGATTGTTGTTTTATCTTTTTATTTTATTTTATTTGTATCCCACCTTTATTATTTCTGTAAATAACTCAATGTGGCAAACATACCTTCCTGTTTTCCCCACAATAGCAACCCTGTGAGGTGGGTAGGGTGAGAGAGAGAGAGAGAGACTGGCCCACCCAAGTTCTGGCTTTCGTGGCTAAAATGGGACTATAACTCATGAGCTTTTGGTTTCTAGCTTGATGCCTTAACCACCAGGCCAAACTATCTTTATGTTTTATTGGCTGTTTTTGTGAGTTACCTAGACAGTAAAAAAGAGTCCCCAGTGAGCATATAATCAGCTGTCTTTGTTTCAGTGCCATCTTCAAGGACAGCCTCATGTTATGTAAATCACAGTAATCCATATAGGAGATGGCAAGGGCTTGTGGGACCATTCTCAGTGCTCCTTGGTCTAGCTAAGGCTGCAATTGGTGCACTACCTTAAGCTGGACAACCATGTATAGATTCAGTAGAAACAAGGATGGTATATAAATAAGGTGACCAACTTTTTTACAATGAAAAGGAGGACACAAATAAATTGAAGAAAAAAATATCGTAAATAAAAGAAACATTTTATTCATTGCAACAATAATACAGAATACACTATAATATGATAAATGCATAATAAAAACATTTGTAACAATAACATTTTATATTGTAATTATGCTTACATGCCGCGCCCCTGCCCGCAGCCGCCCCGCCAGCACTGCTGCCCCGCCGTGTAGAGCAGGCCCCGCAGCTCCCAAAGCACCGGCTGTGCCGGCTCCGGCCCCTGGGGGCAGCCCGCCGTTGACACACCCCGCCTGCAGCCGCCCCGCCAGCACCACCGCCCACCCTGTGCAGCCTCGTGTAGAGCAGGCCCCGCGGCTCCCATAGCACGGGGGGCAGCTGGCCACCGCCGCCCCTCACATCCCTGCCCGCAGCAGCCCCGCCGCCCCTGCCTCTTGCGCTCGCAGCCATTATTGCCCTAGCAGTGCCGAAGATAAAGAGAAAGTTACCGTGGCATCGCCGCTCCAGTCTCCTCCAGGTATCTTCAGGAATAACTAGAAGATGGTGTAGTTGGGTAGCAGGGAGGAATGCAAAGTTCCTGCCAATTCGCCTTCGCTGCAGACAACTTACATGTGCAAAGTTTGCAGGCCAGGTGTTTTGGCGTGCTCAGCAGCAATTCCTATTGGCTTTCGAAAGCCAATAGGGGGAGTAGCACAGCTCATGCAAAAGTTGAAAAAAAAACACATCAAAAAAAGGTGCCAGAAAGCCGTTCTGAGCGTTCTATGAGAAAAAAAACAAACCCTGCAGATTAGTCTTCAAATATCAAAAAGGAGGACATGTAGGAGGACACTTTTCGAGGGAGGACAGAACTCACAAAAGGAGGACTGTCCTCCCTAAAGGAGGACGGTTGGTCACCTTAGTTATTTTCAACAAGGCTGCCTGTATATGTGTGCTTAGGTGGATTTAATTTTTCTTTATTGTTTCTGGATTTTGTAAGTTGCCCAGAGTCTAATAGAATGGATAGTTATAGCAAAAATTAAAAGTTATTAAAAATTAAATTAAGTAAAAGACCCAACTTGCATGTGCAAAGTTTGCCAGCCGGGTGTTTTGGCACGCTCAGCAGCAATTCCTATTGGCTTTCGAAAGCCAATAGTGGGAGTAGCACAGCTCATGCAAAAGTTGAAAAAAAAACCCATCAAAAAAAGGTACCGGAATGCCGTTCTGAGCGTTCTATGAGAAAAAAAAAGCCCTGCAGATTAGTCTTCAAATATCGAAAAGGAGGACATGTAGGAGGACACTTTTCAAGAGAGGACAGAACTTACAAAAGGAGGACTGTCCTCCCTAAAGGAGGACGGTTGGTCACCTTAATATAAAGATAGAAAGGAACAGGGTGAATGGTTTTGGTATAACCTCATTTAATTCAGTTTCCCTTTCCTTTTTTTTTTATTTTGTCTATCTCCATGTTATTTTATTACAGCTTCCTACTCTTCTTTCTGAGCTTTAGATAACATTGCATATTCCAAAAACAAATAATAGGAATATATATGCACTCCATAATTACTTTTGAACTCTGTTCTGATTTTATTGTTCACAGTGAGAAGGCCTTCATAATCCACATGGCTTGCTGTATCTGCATAAATTTTCCTTTGGGTAAGCATTTTTTTTTGCCTCTGTTAGTTCCAGTCCAGTTGCCCTTAATGTAAAGTACATGTAGCACTGCGTGTACTTTAAGAGTGTAATATCTGAAATAAGATCAGGCTAATTTAGGCTTAGGCATAGCACCATATGTTTTTATCATGTAATCAGAGTATGAACCCAGCCAATTTATTGTAAAGATTTCTATAGGATATAAAGATATAAAATAATTTCTAATATTTGGCTTAGGTATCTTTTTGGGGAAGAGGTAATATTGTAGCTCAGACTTGGCCCCTGACAGTAAACTGCTGTCATTGCAATCTTCTTTTATTTTATAATCCTGTTCTCTGAGAATGTACTTATTTAACACTGGGTTTTAGGAAAGATTGAGAAAGTAAGTCTTTTTAGTTGCCTTGATTTTACAACAATCTTGTTGCTGCTGAAATTTTCTCTCTCATTCTGAGTACAAAAATGGAAGTTGCATTTATTTTATCCATGGGAAGATTAATCCAACTTAGTTCAAAGGGACAAATCTCCTTTTTTCATCATTGGTGACCCTTCAGCTTAGTGGTTGAATATCTGAACTGAACGTACTAGTGTTCTTATTTTAAGGAAAAAATTCAGATGACAACAGAGAGGAGCAGCTAGTTAGTCTTCACCTTCAAAGCAGCACAATATTTTGCTTAGCATGCCATAGCTTGCAGCTGCTATGGGTATCTGCCAATGCAGGGGATTTCAGATTTTGGCTTCATGTCATGGTTCCGACAGATGAAACTCTTCAAAGAACTTCGAGGCATTGTTTACCTTAAAGAATCTTTATTGGAATAGCATAGCTTCGGCACTAA
The DNA here is from genome assembly GCF_001527695.2 of Protobothrops mucrosquamatus. Classification (NCBI taxonomy): domain Eukaryota; kingdom Metazoa; phylum Chordata; class Lepidosauria; order Squamata; family Viperidae; genus Protobothrops; species Protobothrops mucrosquamatus. The sequence continues at coordinate 577,867 of NW_015386262.1, read as the reverse complement.
CATAGTTGAAGCCAAAATCTGAAATCCCCTCCCCTGAACACATACAGTAGTATCAAAGCACAATTCCCTCCTATAATTTACAGTCATAAATCACATTCTCCAATTAGTTTGAAATGCAGACTTTCCCTCCATTACTCCATCCCACCATTTCTTATCATCTCTTATTTCAAAAGCCCCGAATTCACACACTGTTACAATATTGTTATGTCTAACTAACTCCCATCACATTCCTCCTCCTCCCCCAGTATCATCTAATTCTAAAAGTTAAGCATAAGAAAGAAAAAGGCTGCATCTCCATATATTGTCAAAGCAAGAACATCCAACGTTAGCAGCATTGACACTGTGGTTGTATTATAGTGATTTGAATGCTTGGCACTTGGCTCACAATTATGATGCCATTATATCCTACCGTCATGTGATTGCCATTTGTGACCTTCACTGCTGGCTTCCCACACAGCAAAGTCAACGGGGAAGCCATCTGGAGGTTGTAAATGGCAATCATGTGACTGGGGGATACTCTGACCATGCAGGATTCACTTAATGACTGGGATTGCCACAACTGCCATCAAAAGTCAACATCGTCACATAATGTCACTCTTTATGACTGTGTTGCTTAGTGATGGAATTCTTGGTCCTAATTATCATTAAGTAGGACTGCTTGTACTGCATATTTATGCCTTCATGGAAGTTGAACACTTCCTTTTTCTGCCTCCAATCCTGAGGCTTAATTAGAAACTATCCTGCTGTCTGAAATGTGACTGTGAGCCATTCTTTAGGTCTGGAAGGAAGGAGGTTAACAAACAGAGGGGAAAGCTTCTAGGGTGCTTAACATTATAAGTGATGCAGAAAAACAGAACCCTGATTTATTAAACATTTAGAATTTAATCTATTCGGCACTGATTATTTTTAAATTCCATTTATAAGAAAAATTTAAGAATGTGCCTCAAAAGACATTTTGTTGATTCTGTTGCAACATGCTAGCATGGCTACCCTTCTGGAAAATGAATTTGACCAGTCTGCTTAATTTTGACTGATTCATGGTTTACACTGAAATTCACCACCTTCTATTTGAAGTAAAACTTTCAAATATAAGGTCAAACCTCTATAAATACAGTTAGCCATACCAATCATATCCAGTCACTATTATTTACACTTGAAGCAATTAATGAGCTAGAAAAACTCTTGAAATAAGCAACCATTAAGTAATATAACAATAATAGAATGTATGCTGTGAGATTATTATCTAATTATGGGTGCTCAGACTCCATATCAATCTTGTGTTGAAATAAAACATCATCACATCATTAATGTATTTTGTTGCAGGAGAAAGGGCAAGATGTTAATATAATTTATTCAAAAATGATATCAAGGCCCACTTGTAAAATTGCTTCTGATCATTTGAAGATCCGTTCTCAGCAAAAATGGTTTATATTGTCTGTGCCCAAGTGGAAGAAAAATCAGGGATATCTCTAGAAAGTTAGTTTTTCTATGGTAGACAAAAAATGACTTCATGATTATTATTACCATTTCTTGTTTCAGTCACTTAGAAGGTGTTTTATTTGGTAAAACAAAAAGGTAAGGAAGAAAAAGGCTATCTTTCTCATTTTCCATGCACCATTTTCCTTTTTTCTTACTTCCTGGTTGTTTGGATTTACAATAGTCTAAAGATATACTCAAAGCAAACCAATAACTACCGTGTTTCCCTGTTTTCCTCCAAAAGAGGCACCAGGTCTTATTTTCAGGGGGAGTCTTTTCCACTCACCACGCACTGACAGCCCTGCCCAGTTGGCCCACTTCTTCTGCGGCCAAAGGAGAAGCTTCATTCTGCAACTGAGAATGGAGCTCTGGCCTGCATTTCGCAGGCAGAGGCTTTCTGGAAAGGCCTCTGCAGCCGAGAACCAAGCTACGGATTGAATCTATAGCTCGGTTCTCCACTGCAGAGGCCTTCTGGAAAGGCCCTTGACTGTGAAATGCAGGCCGGAGCTCCATTCTTGGCTGCAGAATGAAGCTGCTCCTTTGGCTGCAGAAGAAGTGGGCTGGCAAGGCAATGGTAAGCTCCACCCCCCCACTCCTGCCCTAGCTTGATTTTTAGGCATGCGCCTCTCCCCAAAAGTAGGGCTTATTTTTGGGGTAGGGCTTATATTAGGCCCACCCCAAAAATCAAGCTAGGGCCTATTTTCGGGGTAGGTCTTACTTTCGGGGAAATACGGTAGTTGTGATAGTTACTTGCCAAATCATACTATTCCTTAAGCAGGTTTATTTAAATTGCAGAAATAAAGCAATGAATAAGCAATGAAATTCAGTAAAACAATAAAATTAAAACTGCTTTGTAGCAATGTTATTCACCACTCCTATATTTTTATTCTTGCAAACTGCCCTTACTTTCATCAGATCTACACATTGCTTTATACTTTACCTTGTATTCTTTACACTTTTAAAATTCTCTCATTCTCAGGATCACATCAACTTATTTAACCTAACATTTTCTGCCTTCCACCTCCTGTCAAGCTGTTCGTTTTTTCTTGTTTGTTTTGCTATTCAACCCACATACACAGCGAAACCATTTCAATATATTTGTGTGTGTGTGTTGGTCACTTACTTTGTATTCAATCTATGTTGATCATGGTGGCTCAGTGATTAGCATGCAGTATTGCAGGCTAAGTCACTGCTCATTGCCAGGTGTTTGATCCTGACTGACAAGGTGACTCAGCCTTCCAAGCAAGGTTGCTAAAATCAGGACCCAGATTGTTGGGGGCAATATGCTGACTCTGTAAATCTCTTAGAGAGGGCTATGGGGCACTATGAAATGTATATAAGTCTAAGTGCTATTGCTATTGCTATGTTCATTCAGAACTACTGAATCATGACTTTATCTCATTTTGTTTTATTATATACTTATAGTATTAAAAGTGTACTGTCATGCAATTTTGAATAT
>NW_015386262.1:562614-573894 GCF_001527695.2 Protobothrops mucrosquamatus | reverse complement strand
TTAGTTAGGGATGATTTTAATATAATTTTAATTACGACACAGCTACTAATATTTGGCTTTTAATTTGGTCTTAGAGGGGTTTTTATTTTGGTATTTATTAATTTTTTTTTTGGTATTTTATTGTTACTTGTTTTTAATATGCTGTGCACCGCCCTGAGTCCTTCGGGAGAAGGGCGGTATATAAATCTAAACAAATAAAATAAAAAAATAAAAAAAAATATATTTTGCATACTGCATGTTATACTACCGTTGACTTCCAGCACTACTATTCCTCTGCAAAGTTTTCTAATTTGCGAAGCTGGGGATTTGGGAGCTAAAATTGACAAGATTCCTGTCAGTTTCTTTTTCTAGCTGAGTGACAAGAAGACTAGTAAACCTGTGTCAAAAAATTAGCTTATCTGACAAATAGTTGGGGTAGAAGATGTTCCTGAGATGATGCAAGTCAGCACTCTCCTTATGCCATAGAATGTCACTCATATTTAACCTGACTCCCCTTCTCCGCCCACCAAGCTATTAGCTGGTCCATTTTTGTAGGAATCTATTGGTCTTTTAAAACAAGTGATCCAAGTGATAGGCTACCAGAATGGAGGATCTTTTGAGGCAGATTATAGCACAGTGACTAGATTTATGTTGGCATTTTTTTGCCAATTCAAGAACTAAGGAATGTACATTAATGCAGCTAAAAGGAAGAGAAAGCTATCATTTGTAGTCATATCAGCATTCCCTACCAGCAGTAAAGAAAATAGGTAGATAACCTTTGTTGTCATTTTTGTTACTGTGGGCACATTGGCACACATTAAAAACGAAATTTAGTTGCTTGCTCTCAAAGTGAACACATACATAACACACATTTAAACATGCTATATACAACATATGTATAAACCTACATCCTTACATATAGATAACATATAAATATGAATCACTGTTCATCTTGAATACATAATGGAAAGAGGAAGCTTTAGAGTTCACAAGGAAAATACAGCGAGATTTTAGACATTTTGGTCAGTATGTCACATTACCCCATTGCATGCTAGCTAGATTAGTTAGCTAATCTAGACACTACGTTCACATCAACATGCTATTGCCCACACCTCGTTAACTGTATGAGATTAATGTACATTAATCTCAGAATATAGCTATTTAAACTCATGGAAAATCTTATGGTAGACTGGTAATTGGATGGCCGGCTTGCCTTATTTTCTACAGCCTTTGTCAATAAGTTCAGGGATGGCAGCATTTCAGCAAAGAGGTGCCACTACAGAGAAATCCTTCAATCTGCAAATTGCAGCACAGACTGCAACTGATGCTATTACTGTCGAGGTTTCTAATGGGGAAGGCTAACTACTTGGTTTTCTGGCCCCCAACTCCTTTCTTTTGGATTTTTTGGGATACACAACAATGTATTGGGATTAGGATGATAGTCACATAAAAGATCCATTGAACAAAACATGTTAGTCTCTCACTTATCAGATAAAAACAGTATATGCAGGTAGGCAAACTAATGCTCATGAAATCAATACAGTGGGGAAAAAAAGCTTTTGACCTTTCTGTATTCCTAACAGTTTGCTTTCTTTGACATCCATTAATTCTGGTATTGATTTTGCTATAAAAAGCAAACTGTGTTTGTGCTGCAGCCTGAGCTGCAGAAAAGAGACTACATTGATTACACTGGAACAAAGTACATAGTAAAAATGAACTGCCGAAAACATTTAAATGTAGTAATCTTTTAAAACGTACATAAATCACATTGGTTAATGTTGCAAATGAGCAGTGCCCTCTTAAATATCAGAAATAGATGACACCATAAAACAAATTTGGCATGAAACAACAGACTCTGCTTCTGTGTACCTGCCATTTTAAGAGCACTATCAATAATGGTTATGGTTATTGCAAGCAAAAGGAAAGTGCTCTCAATATCCTCTTTAAAACTTCCTTCAAAGTCACTTTGTAAATATGACAAGACTAGTGTTTTATCATCATGATAAATAAATCCTAATTATTATTGTGTCATGATTATTTTTATAGTTCACTCATCAAAACTCTTCTGATGTCTCATTACTAACTATCATTTATAGCCCAAACACATTGATACTATGCAGCTAATTAATGGGTAATTAAAACAAATTAATTTAAGGAGGTGGAGGAATGCGATTCACTTTGTGTATAACTTTGAGAGCAATCCAAATGGGAATTGGCACAATAGATCTCCCTCTGTATTCTCAGTTCTGCACATAAATAGGTGGGGTATTGGGAAAGTGTTGAGAAGCATTTAATTTTTTTTTGGGGGGGGGAAACTATATTAGTTTAATTTGCTCAATCCAGATTTTGGGGTACTTGAGGGGATCTGTCAAGCTTTGGACCTAACAAATCCTAAACTGATGATTTCCATTTTTACATGGACTTTTTCTTTTTTAACAATAATGTTATTAAACATAACAATTTAAAAGATAAAAACTAAAAAAAGAAAAGAATAAAAAGAAAAAAATACAGCGTAGAAAAAAATAGGAAGCAAAATGGAAAAGAAATAAAAAATAAGAATGTAATAAATTAAAAAGAAATGAAATATGTAAAGAAATTATTTCACAACAAATATGAAATTTTAGTAAAATCATCTCTTAAAATAAAACAAATGATTTATTTTTCTCATATCTCATTTCTTATCTGTAAATAAATCTTTAAAGCCTCATCATTAAAGCCTGGCCAGCAAATGTATATTAAGAGTTACCACAGATAACCACATATCTATTTTCATCTTGATCAAATAAACTAACTGTATATTTCTTCTTTTTACTTTTAACAATCTTGATATTTAATCCCTTCAAATAATTTCTTAGAACTTGATTTCTTTTCATTTTTTCTTTGTCCCTTTTCATAAAACCTTTCAAAACACTAAGAGATCTCTTTTGTAAATCCATTATAGGAAAATTATCCAAGTCACTTCTGGTTTTTTCTTTTAATTACTATTAATTTTATTTTATTTATTAAAACATCAACTGGATTCATTTGTATGTCCATTGTAGCACTTTCCCCCATATTATTATTGTAGCCTATCATTTTTAGATTCACTTTCAGAGCAGTCTTAGTTTTGTCTGGTAAAACCTATTTCTCTTCATAATATCATTTAAACAAATTCTGTATCTAATTACACATATTCTTAAAATGAACTTTTGAGTCCATAGTAACAAATATCCTTCAGTGTTAAAATATTTTGCTCTGTTCTGTATTAGTAAGTAAATTTAAGTGTCCTTATCCTTTAATTGTAATCTTTAGTTCCTTTTAGTTCTGTCTAGTATCAAATCTTCAAAGTCTCACCATATCCTATTTTGTAAAAGGAATTCAGTACAACACCATTTTTTCCAAGGGACAGAATCTTATAATTATTTTCAAAATCTTATTCAAATCCATGTGGACTTTTAAATGTCTATGGAGATTCTCAGTCATCCAGGTCATAGTTATCTCAAAGATGTTTTTCACGAGGTTGTTTTTTTTGAAGATGTTTTGCTTCTCATCCAAGAAGCTTTTTCAACTCTGACTGGATGGTGGGGAATGGAAGGAATGGATTCTTTTATGCAAATGACCAAATGATATGGACTTTTAGTTCATTTGTAATCAGCATTCGAATCACCTTTTTGCTGTTTATCCCCTGCCCCAAAGAATTTTTTAAGCCCTCAAATGTATATTTAAAACTTATTTTAAGGAATAAACAAAACTCACTCAGCGAATGGTGTAAAACTTATTGATCCAAAGGTTTCTAATAGTAGAAAGGCAATTAAAAAGTAATTCCAAAAGTGATTAAGAAATGAGGCTTGGCAAACCTTGTGTCCATATAAGCAACATAATGGCTGTGAGCTTGGTTGAAATCCTTGATCTCCCAACTTCTTGACTCAGCCACAAAAACATTTCTGCACTCTGCTTATGAGGAGCAGCTGTCCAGAGAATCTGTGGGTGATCTCATGATCTCTCTTTTTTCTGGAGAGATTTTGCTGGTTGCCAATCTCTGCTGCAGTGCCATCCCTGATCCTTTAGGGACATTTGGTTCATCATGAATCCTCACTGGAAGTCCTGAAATGCCCCCTCTCTGATCACTAGGCAAATGGAACATTTCTGATCAGCTCAGAGGGTAACCTTCTCTGCTCAAGGTTATCCTTACCCATGGGATGGCTACAGGAGTTAAGTTGCTTTCTTGTTGGCCAAAATAAGAAACAACATAGAAATGTTCTCAGAAGGTACTATGATTAGTATGTTTGGAGTTGTGCCATTCTTACACATTATACTTGCTTCTCTTAAAATGGGTTTATAAATGTTAAAGGTCTTTAGTTAAAAAAGTAGTGATTGTTCAAGCACTATATAGGAACTGAGAAGAATATGTCTTCAAACAAGCAAATAAATCCTTTTAGCTCTTTTTCAAGCTTTATGACTAATCAAGGTTATCAGTCTGCTTTGTCCTTTTAATATCTGGCAGTATATAATGAAACTGATCTGTAGTCATCTGTGTAGCAAAGTAACATGACCTCAGAAAATAAGTCATTGCTAAGCGTTAATTCTACAGTACTTTGAAACAAAATCTCTTTGTATGGAATTTATAAAGAATTTGGCTTTGAAAGGATAATTTATTTCCATTTCTGCTCTGAAGCATACTTTAGATTTCTATAGGCAAGGACAAATAATTACAGTTTTTGTTTGTATTTTACACATCCTACAAGTTATTACTTGGATCACATTTTGATATTCTGATGTTGGAGAGCAATGTCTTTACTGGCAGCAAGCATTTCTTTTAAAGGCAGATGGTGGAAAACTCTCAGTGCCTGAAATCTGAAATGCAAACAATATATTATACTAATCAGACCAAAATAACGAAGCAAAAAATAAATACCAGAAACATAATTTTCTAACAAAATTTGGCCAGATTAGGAACAATAAAAGTGAGATGAGCTTTTTATTAGGATTACTACTTAGTGTAACTGAGAACCTGGAATGTTGTCTTGTATTTTTATAAGTTCCAAGCTTGTCAACCTTCAGAAATAATGAAGAAACTGTTCAGCAAGTTTTTGTCTCTGATGTGTTATGCAATATTCCACAACCAAATTTCTAGCCTGAAAAACTGGAGAGAAATTAAAAGAGCAATCAAAAGAAGGAAAGTAAGTATGTATCAATAGAGAAAGATAATAGCTGCACTTGAATTTAGAGATTCACTTCTACTGTTTTCGACTTGAGTTCAATTTTTGGGTTGCAAATTTTCAGCCTTGCTCATTCTCCTTTTTTCATGAAAAAATATTTCATAGTAGGCTATTTCTGACCTTTAGTTTTCTGAGATGGGCTCATTATGTTCTTGGTGTAGCAACAAATGTTTATCAATTCTTCAGGAGTGTATTTGGATATTTACCATGAATTTAATAACTATCAGTTTAGACTATCTCTGTCAGCACAATAAGAAGATTGCTAGGGAATAAGATGGATAACTCCCAAACTAATCCCATGTCAGGTTTCCAATGCCAGATACAGATGCTCAAATCTGGCTATCTCTTGGACCATGGATTACTTGATCAACGATATGGAATCAATACAGATAAATAGTAACCCCTCTTATTTAATATAATAAGACTTCTGTATTCTTGAGAGAACATCAATCATCTCCAGTTGAGAGAGGCAGATAGACAAGACTTCAAGATTCCTCAACTTGAGTTTAACCTGGTCAGACAAAATCTAGATTAATTGCTGACAAGAGCCACATTGAGCAGGGACTGGTCCCAACAGGACTTATAGACTGTGTGGAAATGGTGGGTGAGGAATGAGTTGCTCTTATTGTAGAGCAGACATGTCAAACTTGCGACGTCACGTGACGTCGCACAACATATCGGGCCGGTTTTGCCATTGCCGGCAATGGGGTGGGTGCGGCTTCAATATGATGAAACCAGCCCATGGGCCGGCAGTTTGACACCCCTGTTGTAGAGTGACATTAATGATATGTTTATGGAGACTGTCAGTCATTCAGGTCATGATGACATGAAAAAGCACCTTTGGGACATTAATGATAATTATATGCCCATTGTTACAGGGAGAGGATTGTTCTCAAACTCCAACTATCCAATATGTCTGGGGAGAAAAGGAGTGAGAAGGTTTAAAAGCTCACAGGAGGATATTTAAATTTAGCAAGATTTGCCTGCAGAAAACTCCTTCAACACAATCTTCAACAATATCATAAACACATTCTGATGCTGAACCAGCTATGAGAGAAGGTATAAGGAACTGAGACATGAAAAGAAGACGGTGAGCAGATCATGTGTTACATTAGTAATTTTTATGGAAGTAATATCAAAGATTTATAGAAAGAATGAGTTCTGAAAACAAGTTTGAGATCTCGGGGTAACTGACAGGTGGAAAGAGCAAGAGTCCCAAGAGAAGTATATACTGCAAAATGAAAGCAGATAGAAACACATATATTATTTTTATTTTTGCTTTTCTATGTATTTCTTGTGAATAGGCTTTGAGAAGAACACATACATGGAATTTCATTTAGGATTAGATGAATTCTGCAGCTTTAGACTAATATTTAACAGGCACCTTTATTTTTATTTTCTATTGTTGACCTTTACTGTTAATAATTTATCCCTGAAAATTTAGGACTTCCTATTATAGTACTTCAGCAGCCACACTAATCTCTTTCTATTTCTATTGCCAATGTCAAGCATTCCATTTATTTATTTATTTTTATGAGTACTCTCATTGTCTAGCATTAAAGTGGATCAGTCTCGGTCCTATTTATGTCAACATTTCATTTTTCATTCAACTATCCATCTTCAGTGTTATGTTTCTCTAGAGTTATGGAAACTTACAAAATAAAACATTCATTTTAACTCTCAGTAGGGCAAAACATATTCAATCAGTAACATAAAAATATTACAGAAAAAATCAAGGGCACATTCCACCCAAAATGGTAAAACATGCCTTCTTAACAGCTTTTTCTTATAAATGCATATTTATATAAACTTCTATTTTTATGTGACAATTACTAACCTATACCATTTTTGTGTGTAGTGTTCATAAAGTTCTATTTTCTTCCCAATCTCCAGAATATATGTATTTTTGTATGCAACTTTTCCAAGTGGATTGTATGCATCATCCAAACGATCTGCAGTTGTGTCTTCTGCCTCCTCCTCCTCCTCCTCCTCCTCCTCCTCCTCCTCCTTTGAACCAAGAAATAGAATGTGATAGATTCCATTTTGGGGAAAACAATTGCTCAGGAAAAAAAACCCTCTGTAGTTTTAACATTGTATGTAAATACCTGTCAGAACTTTTCAGCAAAGAGAATATAAAAGCCAATTGCCTATGTTCTTTTAAAATTATGTTACTTAAAAAGAGTAGCAAACAATCCCTGTCAAGTTTAAAAGTAGGCTTTTATTTAAAGCCAATTCATATATTTAAAATGTTTATACATAACTGTGTTGTGGGTCCTTTTTTAAAACACAGGCACTGAGATTGACCCAGACTCAAGAGCAACCTGCACTTCCCCAGACTTTCCCTTTCCTTTGTAATTCTACTTTGGGAGAGACAATGCTGAAAGAGTTTATGAAAAAGGTTGCCATCAACAGAAGGATTGAGATGGAAAGTGCCTCTGGTATGATAAGCCTCTTGCATTTGATAATTGAACCTGTTCTTGCTTTTAAAGGATGAGCTGGAAAGCTTTTATAAGGGCATGATTAAACCCAACTGTCTCAGGCTTCTGATCAGGGATGAACTATTCTTTAAAATGCTGACCTGAACTGAATACAGAGTGAAGAATTTCATCATAAAACAGCTGCTGAGCTACATTGGCTACCAATTAGCCAGGAAAGCACTGATATTCCAGTTTCATATATCCAGCAGAACTTTAAGCATAAGGCTTACATAAGTGCAGGCAACCCTCGACTTACCACAGTTCATTTAGTGACCATTCAAAGTTACAATGGCACTGAAAAAAGAGACTTATGACTGTTTTTCACACTTACGACCATTGCAGCGTCTCCATGGTCACATGATCAAAATTCAGACACTTGGCAAATGACTCATATTTATGACGGTTGCAGTGTTCCGGGGTCACGAGATTCCCTTTTGTTACCTTCAGACAAGTAAAGTCAATGGGCAAGTCAGATTCACTTAATAACCCTGTTACTAACTTAACAACAGTGGTGATTCACTTAACAATTGTGACAAGTTGTAAAGTGGGTCAAAATTCACTTAACAACTGTCTCACTTAGCAACAGAAATTTTGGGCTCAATTGTGGTTGTAAGTCAAGGACTACCTGTACACAGGAACCTTCCCGTTTCAGCTGATTAATATTTTTTTTTAATCTTAGTTTGTGAACTTTTTCCTCTGTCTGTTGTGTAGATTTCGTTGATATGCAAGGTTAACCCCAAAGAACATCAACCCCAAATTTCAGATGTGTTCTACCACAGGAAATTAATGGAAAAGTGATAAATCAGGAACAACCCCTATGTAATTTCCAGCTGTCCCTACTTGTGAACCAAGGATGGCCAACTGCAGCTGAAACCAAGCCGGGAGTTTTGTCATCCATGTGACACATCTATGTATAGATAGACATGTATCTATGGCAAGACAAGAAGCAATGAATAGAAACTAATAAAGGAGAGAAGCAACCTAGAACTAAAGAGAAATTTCCTGACAGTTAGAACAATTAACCAGTGAAACAACCTGCCTCCAGAAGCTGTGAATGCTCCATCACTGGAGGTTTTAAAGAAGAGATTGGACAACCATTTGTCTGAAATGGTGTAATGGGATTGGACTAGAAACCTTCAAATCTGTTATTCTATGTTTATATGTATATGTCTGCCAGAAGCCATGCTCCAAAGCAAGGCAGGATCAGATGAAAAAAATAATAATAACTACTTATTCAGATCAATTGCCCGTACAATATGGCACACTGTTTATAAAAGCTATTGTCTTTCATTTGCTTATGGCAGCTTTTCTCTCTCTTGAATACATATGGCTTTGATATGCAGATGCACGTGCCTTCTTTTTTTCTACTAGACACAGCAAAGAGAAGAAGGATAAGATGGAAATCAGGGATGCGTTGTAGTGGATCTCTGCACTGAAATATGCGTGTTTGTGCTGGGGACAGGGATAAAACAGGATGGCAATAAGGTAAGGGGAAGAAAATCAGGGAAGGAAAAAAAAAAGACAACAAACAAACAACAATTTAACAGGCCGTGTCAAACAAGGTTAATTTTTAAAGATTTTCCAGCAGTGAAGTTTCTAATCATTTGTCTCTCATACCTGTTCCTTTGCTCTCAGCAGCTTCTTCTAGTTTTGTCTGTAAATATAGGAAGATGCTCTTGATTTATGAGTATTGATTTGTATGTGGTAATGATGGTGGTGATGGTGGGGAAAAACCCTCATCTTATTTTGTAAATAATAAGCATTATGGTAAGTTGGAGTGTTTGTATATTGGAAATGCCAGTTGATCTGTGTATTTTGCAGAGGATGACAACGGCATGAGAGTGTTATATCTCTTTGTGCCTCAATTTTATGCCAGTTTCATTATTTTGAATTTGCTCTTTAAATCTCCCACCTGCTGTGTCCCCTCCAAACACACAACAGGCTTATCTCTTTCTAACACAGTACAGTGTGGGGATGGGAATTCAGTTATCAGTACTGGGCTCTAGTTACTTGCCAGAATTTATCTCCTGGCATTGAAAGGATATATAAACATCCTAACAGAGGTATGCATATCATTAATACCACGTGTAGCATGAAGCTTTAGATCAGTGTTTTTCCAATTTGCCAACCTTAAGATCTGTGAACTCCCAAAACTGGCTGGGGAATTGTGAGAGTTGGAGTCCACACATTTTAAAGTTGACAACTTTGGAAAAAAAACCCACTTTATATTCTATAAAACCCCTGAAACTCTCCCAAGAGGAGTCTCAGCATCGATGTTGGAAAAGCCGATGCTAGCCACTGGCAAAGATGGCTCCATTCTTGCTTACCAGGTTTTTCTGACCACTAAGTGGTAAGCTGAATGTCTGTGTCATCAGATAAGCTGTTGATGCAATTTGCCTCAGTAAAGTTTACAACCTTCACCAGGTTAGTATACTTATATCTCAGAACCATTATCACAACTGGCATTCCAATATAAACTATCTCTATTTAATTTATAGAGAGCTTTTTGTCTACTTCCTCACGGGATCCCACTAACATACCAGTGTAATATTTACACTCCCTATTTTCCCCCAAACCTATTTTCATGCATTTATCCAAATTTTAGATTAGATACTAAATCAGGGTTCATAGGTATCTCTCATGGTGTCAAATTCCTTTATGTAGACACAGAAAAGACACCTTCCTTTGTCTCTTTCAAGATCCGTAAAAGAATTTTGGCCAGGTGCTTATATGAGAATATCTTTTTGATAGTGCATTCCTGTTCAGGTCAATATTCCCATGATTTTTGAAAGATAGTCTTTCAACTACTCATCATCTACTGGGCTTTTCAATAATGGTACCAACCCTATGGAACAGTTCTCCCAAAATTGAGATAGGGTCCTCATATTATAGTTTTCTGGAAACTCATGAAAACAGGTTTTCGAGATGCTCTTTGGAGAATGATTGTCATTGTAGTTATTATTCAAGCGGATTTTTGTTTGCTCATTCTTTTGCAGTAGGAGAGATTTGGGAGGTTCACTGTAGATGTTTTAGTATTTTTCAGTGTATGCTGTTCTTCATATAAGCTCCCAGGACCTTGAAGGATTTGGCAGCATGCAACTTGAATATATAAATAAATACACGGTGTGCATTGCAATATAATCTTTCCCCTATTCATTCTTTATTTCATAAACTAGCAGCATCTATTTCACCATATCTAAGGAAGCTATCGGATCTTGTTTGTGCTGGAAAACTTCAGAGTCTGAGGCTAAATTACAAAATCAAGAGCCATCATAGGTGAAGTCAGTGGCAAACCATTTGCATATTGTTGCCAAGAAAACATCATTAATCTATTCAGGAAGTTATCAGGTTGGACTTGAAGAAACTATTTTAAATATATATATATTAACACATAGCAGGAGCCGGATGCAGGCGATCAACGCTATATAAGGGTTTCTTCCAGACTGCTGTTTTAACGCCCTGATGATGTCAGATGGTTCTGACGAAAGCTTGGCTCATTAAATTTTTTAAAAACTTTATTCCTCTTGGTGCTCGACTTTTATTTGCTTTTTATTATATATATATATATATATATATATATATATATATATATATATATATATATATATATATATATATATATATAT
>NW_015386262.1:557287-561491 GCF_001527695.2 Protobothrops mucrosquamatus | reverse complement strand
CTTAAGCATGCTATGTGCACATGCCTCACTAAAACCGTTATAGAACTGTTATGTAAATTTATGCGCTTACTCCCCCCCTTCTCATTTAGCCCTTTGCTCTGATGATGTTAACAGGTTGTTAACGAAAGCTCAGCAATTAATAAAAAAAAGCCTTTTACCTTACATCCCAGAGTGCTTTATTTTTATCTGATTGACTTTATATATATATATATACCACACACCACCACAATGGAGCTGGAATGAAACAAACACAATGCACTGCAACTGCAGACTGCCAGCTCCAACCTGAGGGCATGCACATCCAACCCAGGCAAACGGTGCAGGACCCACAGCAGCCTGCATATGTGCCTCCCACCCGTCAAGGGACCAAAGGTAATGGGACAGAATAATAATCATAAATCAAACTTTCCCTTCTTAATACTTGGTTGCAAATCCTTTGCAGTCAATCACAGCCTGAAGTCTGGAATGCATAGACATCACCAGATGCTGGGTTTCATCCCTGGTGATGCTCTGCCAGGCCTCTACTGCAACTGTCTTCAGTTCCTGCTTGTTCTTGGGGCATTTTCCCTTCAGTTTTGTCTTCAGCAAATGAAATGCATGCTCAATGCGATTCAGGTCAGGTGATTGACTTGGCCATTGCATAACATTCCACTTCTGTCCCTTCAAAAACTCTTTGGTTGCTTTTGCAGTATGCTTTGGGTCATTGTCCATCTGCACTGTGAAGTGCTGTCCAATGAGTTCTGCAGCATTTGGCTGAATGTGAGCAGATAATATTGCCTGAAACACTTCAGAATTCATCCTGCTGCTTTTGTCAGCAGTCACATCATGAATAAATACAAGAGAACCAGTTCCATTGGCAGCCATACATGCCCACGCCATGACACTACCACCACCATGCTTCTCTGATGAGGTGGTATGCTTAGGATCATGAGCAGTTCCTTTCCTTCTCCATACTCTTCTCTTCCCATCACTCTGGTACAAGTTGATCTTGGTCTCATCTGTCCATAGGATCTTGTTCCAGAACTGTGAAGGCTTTGTTAGATGTTGTTTGGCAAACTCTAATCTGGCCTTCCTGTTTTTGAGGCTCACCAATGGTTTACATCTTGTGGTGAACTCTCTGTATTCACTCTGGTGAAGTCTTCTCTTGATTGTTGACTTTGACACACACACACCTACCTCCTGGAGAGTGTTCTTGATCTGGCCAACTGTTGTGAAGGGTATTTTCTTCACCAAGGAAAGAATTCTTCGGTCATCCACCACAGTTGTTTTCCGTGGTCTCCCGGGTATTTTGGTGTTGCTGAGCTCACCAGTGCGTTCCTTCTTTTTGAGAAATGTTCCAAACAGTTGTTTTGGCCACGCCTAATGTTCTTGCTATCTCTCTGATGGGTTTGTTTTGTTTCTTCAGCCTAATGATGGCTTGCTTCACTGATAGTGACAGCTCTTTGGATCTCATCTTGAGAGTTGACAGCAACAGATTCCAAACGCAAATAGCACACTTGAAATGAACTCTGGGTCTTTTATCTGCACATTGTAATTGGGGTAATGAGGGAATATCACACACCTGGCCATGGAACAGCTGAGAAGCCAATTGTCCCATTACCTTTGGTCTCCCAACAAGTGGGAGGCACACATGCAAACCGCTACAAGTCCCACACCGTCCACCCGAGCCGGATGCACACACCCCCAAATCAAAGCTGACAGTCTGCAGCCAAAGCACACCGCGCCCGCCCCATTCCAACTCCACCGCGGTGGTGCACAGAGCCAAATATGCTCGAACCGTGTCGATGTCCCAATACCTCTGGACCTGACTGTATATATATATATTTAGACCATGTATTCATGCATTAAGAAACAGCCTTCTGCCATGTTTTGGCCTACTCTATCCTTAATAGCCTGAAATAGACCATCTTCTCCAAACTGAGTCCTATTGGACTAGATGCTTACAAACCTTTTGGGGCTTTCTTCCAGTGTTAGTTTAATAATAAGTGGGAACAGTTTAGATTCATTGAGATTCAAGCAGTGCCCATCTTTAAAAAGTTCCTCAGTATTAATGTAATCTTCCTCTTGCCAGCAGAGTTTCCTTCACCTATTGAAATCCCAAAGTTCCAAGTGAACAGGGTACATATTTCTGTTTCTAACAATGAGAACTTTTCTAGACTATTTGAAAATAGGAAGTTCTGTTATTTTTTAAAAATGAACTCCATCCTTAAACGTGAAACATTAGTAAAAGGAGCCTTATAATTATGATCGACTACAGTATAAATTTGTTCATTTCATAATAGAAATACACATGAATAATTAGTTATTTTGGATACATTATGGATGCTCCTTCTTGAACCTGACTGTGAATGATGATTTAAAGAATATTTTTAAAAACTTAAAAAAATAAATAAATTAAAAACAGTATAAAGGCTTTTCTTTAGTCATGGTTTCAAACCATGTTCAATCAGGAACTGTGAATCCAGGTGGACTCCCAAGTCACAGATCCTGTTCCTTGGGGGCTTTGATTCCTGATACAAAGGTACTGCTTTGCTGGTGCCATGGAATCTGAATTGACAAATAGTAATTCCATATTACTAGGATTCAAATTAAACCTGTTCTGTCTATCTAGAGTAGACCTTTACAGCTTTCAGACATTGGAATTGGACCTCAGCAGCATCAACAGTCTAAGAAAGTGATGTAAAGCTGAATATGATCAGCACTGTAATAGTACCATGAATTAATGCATTAAATCATGAATTAATGAATTAAAGCTAATGTAATCCTTAGTTGCACAAACAGAGGCATGGAGTCAAGACCATATGAAGTATTAATAACACTTTATAAAACCTTAGTAAGGCCACACCTGGAATACTGCATCCAGTTTTGGTCACCACATTTGGTCACCACATTGTTGAGAATTTGGAAAAAGTGCAGAGAAGAACAACTAAGATGATTAAGGGCCTGGAGACTAAAACACATGAAGAACGATTGCAGGATTTGGGCTAGTCTAATCTAGAGAAAGGTAGGACTATGGATGACATGATAGCAGTGTTCTAGTATCTGAAGGGCTGCCACAAAGAAGAGCGGGTCAACTTATTTTCCAAAGCACCAGAAGGCAAGACAAGAAACAATGGATGGAAATTAATCAAGGAGAGAAACAACTTAGAATTAAGGAGAAACTTCTTAGCGGTGAGAACTATTAACCAGTGGAATGGCTTGATTTCAGAAGTTATGGATGCTTCATCACTGGAGGTTTTTAAGAAGAGATTGGACAAAATAGTACAAAGTCTCCTGCTTGAACAGGGTATTGGACTAGAAGATCTCCAAGGTTCCTTCCAGCTCTATTCTGTAACTTTAGCCCACAAGAGGGCAGGGCTTAGGTTATCCTGTTGAATCCTGTGGAATTATTGGATGATATCGTATTTGTCAAATCAAAACATTCCTTTGGAGCTACATACAACCTTTTTTCAATTACAACAGAATAGGATGGCCTTTTTGGATAAAGGACTGCAATATAAAGCATATATGAATAGGAACCTATCCACCTGCAACTGTCAGATGACAAACAAATTCAAAGAAGTTTATGAAACAGATGCTTTGCCTCAAAGATGGGTGTCATTCTGTGGCCTTGTTTCAGACTGAGCTTTAACAAGTATGAGTCAGCAGTGTGCTGCAATGGCCAAAAAAGCCAAAACTTCAGATGTCAATGTGGTTCAAAGGGACCTGGGTTCAAGTGATTTTTATAAGTAGATTATCCAGAGAAAAATATAAAAAAGAGCATAAAGCACTTCACAAATTAAACATGGTGATGATAAGTTGAACTAAGAGCATATATGCTGATTTATTTCAACATTATTCTATGGAAATCAGCAACTAAATTTTTAAATAAAACATAGCTCATAAAACCAACTATCCCATGCAGTTACCGTACTAATCTTCCCAGTAATAGAATTACTGTTCCTTATAGGCATTAATATGATCAGTTAGAGCAATAGCATTTACACATTTTTCAAGATAAGTTGTATTTAACAATTCATTACTTTTTATGTAGGTAGATCTAATTTCTGCAGATTATTTAATAAGGAATATTCTTTGGAGCATCATTTTATAGTCTAATAATTATAAACTGTGACGTGAATGTTTAGAAATGGCAATCTGAAATACCGTATTTTCCGGCGTATAAGACGACTGGGCGTATAAGACGACCCCCAACTTTTGAGAA
>NW_015386262.1:541217-556582 GCF_001527695.2 Protobothrops mucrosquamatus | reverse complement strand
TTTTAGTGAAACAGGTAGCAGGCTATAATATCAATTGCCATGGCAATAAACCCAAGAAGTGGAGATCTCTTTTGTGAAGGAAAGATCATCAGAAGACCTTTCGAGTTTGCAAATATATTTAAAAGACATGAATGGCAGTCATGCTTTGGGTAAGGCATATAAATGTATGTGTTTTCAACTAGGAACTCACAACAACAAGAACTGTTGCCTTACTTCCTTCACCTTCTCTGTTCTCTTACTTTATACACATTTCAGTACTATTCCCAATATTGTAAGTAAGCTCAAAGGATTAGTTATGACCCACAAGGTTTAAATAAGTTCTAGCCTCTGAATCAATAATTTAAGATGTACAAATATTAGCCTATTTATGTGATGCCTTTAGAAGAATGTAATTGTCTTTGACTATATCATCTACTACACTTTGAAACTTGGTTTTCCTGTGGCAGAGTCAAAAGTCCTCATTTGCAACTTGTCTGAGTTTGGCCATTATCAGGAGAACTTAAAACTGGGAAAATTAGGAGGTCCACACATGAAGTGAGTAACAACGTCTTGTCTTCCTTCTCTGTGGCTTGATGGAGATCACTGGGTACAAACTGTACAGTGTAGACTGCAAAGCACCTTAAAATGTGTAAAGGCATCACACAAATAGGCCAGTATAGGAATAGATCTAACCTGTCATATCAATCTACACATAGAGATGATAAAGTTAAAGACTAGAAAATTCAAATTCAGTTCTGGAGTTTTGACTTCCAAAGTTTGACTAGTGATGGGAAGTATTAGTATTTTGAAGTGCTCAACAATGAATGAAGAGACTCTTGTGTTTTAATTTGCTTGGTGCATATTTCTTCCAGGATGCCCTCAGATTAATAAAATAAAATAAAAAACGTTTTAAATCATTTCAAAATGTTATTGACCTGTCTTCCATTTATGATTCAGGTGGCAATGAAGCAAGACCAAGAAAGATAACTCAGATGAAAATGTATAGGTTATGAACTACACAGGAAAACTAGAAAAGACAAGAATTTTATTCTCCATCTCTTTTTTTTATTTTGGCTAGCCTTCTAAACTGTCTACTTTATCTGACACCAAAGGATTGAGTTATTGTTGTGTTATGAGAAATGGGAAAACCACAACACCAAGGAAAAAAAGCCTTCACATGGATGCCTAGGTTGTATTCCCTAGAGATCCTAATCTAGGTGAGAGAGAATAAGGTGTTATTGCTTTTTTGAAGGCCTATATACACAAAATTGATTAAATTGGAACCTGATTATATTATGCCAGAAAACAGCAAAGGAAAAAGAACTGCAAAGAAACATGGCAATATCACAATCAACCTACTGTACAATTTTATTCCTATTGTGGGCAAACATTTTGCAGAAAGAGATGGCCAAAGTCACAGGGTTGATGAAAAGCTTGGGCTTTGTATAAAATATTGCAGTAGACTAAACTGAAACAAAACTGACTGATGAATGGTAAATGGTGAGTAGATTTGCATACCACTTACTATTCTGTTCTTAATCAGACTCCACAAATGGAGGCAAAACATTGAGATAATTGGATTAGTTTCTAATGCACATCATTTAATAACATATCAATACTTGATATTAACGATTATTAGATCCTGGTAGCTTCTGGATATTTTGAGCTGTACCCTACAATACATTGCCATCATATCAATCACCAATGACTGTACTGAATAGGATATGAAAAGAGTTTATTTATTTACTTGATTTATATAGCTGCCCATATCAATACATGACTCAGGGCAGCTCACAAAAACATCTACAAATATAAATATAAAATGAACAAGAAATCTAACATCCAGTAGCCAGTGAATCAGAAAGCAGCACTCAAGACCGCTAGGAAAGTAGCTCCAAGCTCAGGCAGAGAACCAGGTCTTCAATTTTCTGCAGAAAGCCAGCTGGGATGGGGGGCATCCTAAGCTCTGCAGGTATAATGTTCGAGAAAATGAATGCCATAGCAGAAAAAGTTATCCTATGGGGCCCTGCCAGTCAACAGGTCTTGGCTGATGGCACCTGCATCTGCAGGATGGGTAGAGACTACTGGGAAGAGTGGTCTCATAAATACCTCAATGTAGACCAAGCCACCAGAGGGGAAGGGTGGTTAGAGAACCCATGGAAGGAACTAAGGAACTCACAATATCATATATTCTCTCCCCCCCAAAAAAAATTTCGGCTGTCAATTGCAAAAGAAGGAAGTCAAGTACTCAAATTTCAGCTCAGTCATTTAAAAATCATTATGATTGTAGAATCCTGTGAAAGATTATAGGAATCTGGATTTATGCATTGGTGCATTGTATTCCTTGTTTATTTAGAACTAAATAAAGTTGTATTGCTACAGAATACTTTATGAACAATATCTATATTCCTGAAGTATCTCAATCCCTAATTGACTTTTGGGGAACCACTTAGGTAAATAAAAATCCATATTCAGAACATGTACAGTATAATCAGTATAAGGGAGGGTAAACAATCTGAATCCCAGGGAAAAAAATTACCTTAAAAATATCTTTTGATATGACTCCAATGATGCCATGGGTGCTGGTTTATCATGCTCTGTGGTTCATTCAGTCTTTTACTGTGTGTGCAGCATCAAATAAGGGTTCTCTTTTATGGAAATGATTGTTGTGTGCTTCTCTACTCTCCTGACTGATGTTTTTGACAGTAGTTTTTTTATAATTTTAAATGAATTTTTGGATCTTCAAGACTGATTTTTTTTTTTTATAAAGAAGATAGTTGCAGGATTTTTAAAGAACAGTGGATGTTCAGACATTATGGGGTGAAAACTGTCTTCTCACATGTACTCCCATATATCCAGTGACAGGATGACTCGCTCCCGATGGCAAAAGGTGAGCTAATGGGAGTCATTATTCTGGGCTGGAGGCTTCAGTGGGAAGAGCCTTTATGGCGATAGCTGTTGGGAGCAAGATGCCTATCACCATTCCTGTTTGCCCCTCTCCCAGCCCAGGAGCCATCAGGCTGCAGTGCAACATGCTGAAGGAGAGGTCTTTCTTCCCAAGCCTGGGTGTGATTGGTAGCTTACCAGCTCACATGCAAATAAAAGTCCCCAAGCTCGGAATGATGTCTTTCTCTGTCTCTGTCTCTGTCTCTCTTTCTCTCTCATTCTTTCTTGCGTGTTTGCGCACAGAACAATGGCTTTTTAGCCAGCAGAGGGGGCGCTAGTAAGCAAGGCAAGGAACCCTTTGGAGAAGGAGTGTGAGCTGGCAGGAATTTTTTTTTCCTCTTAAGCCAGGCCAACTTTGGAAACTAAAGCAGAAGGCCCAGGATCATGGTGAGTTGTCCCCATGGCAAGTTGGCCAGGGCAAGGTGTCCTGCGACAAAATGGTGGCCATGGCAAGGTGGCTGCACAAGGTGGTGGCGGTGAGTTGTCCTAGACTCTATAGTAGAGGTCTACTACCATTTATTTATTTAACTTTTTATATGTGTACTGTAGTTCAATGTATTATCCTTGACTCTGGTGGAGATTTGATAGCATTCCTATTGATTAAAATGCTTAAACAGGGTTTCTAGAAGTGATCATATATGATCATATATGGCTTCATATATGATCCAGTGGATCATATATGACTTCAATGATCATTCCATAAATTATTCTGATCAATTTACATAATTGCTTTTACAAAAAAAATGGAAGGAAGGGCAGAGGTAGTCAATATTACTGATTATCTATTGTAGAAATTACAAAGTTGTCACCTGTATATGAATACATGGCACAGGTTAAATGTATTAGAGGTGTCAAAGCTATTTGAATACTGTCAAATATTCAGTTATGGATCACCCTATATTATTTCCTCAATTTTGATTCTATGTTTCTGTTTGATCCAAGATTAAAATTCCTTCCTTCCTTCCTTCCTTCCTTCCTTCCTTCCTTCCTTCCTTCCTTCCTTCCTTCCTTCCTTCCTTCCTTCCTTCCTTCCTTCCTTCTTTCCTCACAGAGAATAATGTCACATTTATATCATATTAAGAAACCCCACTTAACTGTATATTTTGGTTTATCTTCTCCTAGCTGAAGCATGTGATTATGTATTGCTATCAGTCCTTCCAGAGAGGCAGTACAACCTTTCCTGTTTTATTATGTGCCATCTGGCAATAATAAATATTGGAAGACTTGGATGGCATACACATTCTATATCACTTTTGTCACACAGCATGCTATTTTCACAACTATATCTCTATGGCATTATTCAGATATAGCAAGTAAAGGGTAGCATTGCTGATTTTTCACACTTCTAATAGTTAAGTAGGTTTTTGGTAGAATTCATGTTAAACAATAGATACATTTTATACCTTTGTATTATATTCCTTACAGATACCATATTCCTAAGGAATATGATTTCTACCTTTAGTCTACTTCCTATTTATAATTATCTATCTTCCATTATGGGTAAATATAATTATTACTTTAAAAATCTCTTCTTTGCATTATTATAATTTTTCTATTAATATTTACAATAACATTTTTCAACTGTTAAGTTTGTACTGTTGTAGGAAATGAAATGCAAATGAGCAGCTCTGAAAATTAAAACAATGAAAAGGGACATGTATTCTGAAGAATTAATGAATAAAGTGGCGTCAGGGCATAAAAAGTTGTATTTTCAAAATAAACATGTAGTTAAAAAATGAGATAAATCATTTGTAGGGATTTACATTAAATGAAGAAACACTGATCATGTTTGCGACAAATAGCTTGTTTTGAAGTCCTAACTGTGTCCTTCTCATCTTTTTGAATATGAAGTTTGTCCTCCAAACTTGTCTCAGTACATCATGATTCTTACTGGTGTTAATTTGGCTCTTTCTAGGCAGCCTAAGAGACAAGAATGTTGTCATGGTTCTGATAGATGAAACCCAATAAAAGAACTTCCAGGCAAAATTCTTCCTGAAAGAACATTTTATTCAGGAAACAAAGTATTGACACTACATAGTTGAACCCAAAAACTAAATTTCCTTCCCCTCAGATACAAAGTAACAAAGTACAATTCCCACTCCCAATAAACTGTCATAAATCACATTCCCCAATTAGTTAAAAGCGTGGGCTTTCTCCTAGCTCCTCAGCCTGCCAAAATGTTATCAGCTTGTCCTTGGGTTCCCATGGCAGTGTTATCGTTATGGCTAGCTGAGCTTTCATTCCAACCCCCCCTCCCTGCTGCACCTGATTTCTAAAAGCAAGAAAAAGTATAGAAAAAGAGAAGAGAAAATGGCTGCATTTTCATCAGTTGTCAAAGCAGGAACATCCAATGTTAGCAGCGTTGACAAATGCATGGTAACATAAGAATGTCTCACTTTGTAGACCCTGGTGCTGCCATTTTTTTCAGGATGAAACTGGGAGAGACTGTTTTTGCATATTGATGTCTGTGAACAATGCAGACAATAAATTTCTTTACTCATAGAACACTGGTTACATAATCCTTCAGTTTTATGATTTTTTTTAAAAAAATTGGTCCCTTCAAGTCCACATTGACTCCTGGTGATTGCCTGGATCAGTCCCTACAGTTTTCTTTCTTTTTTTCTTTCAATCAATCAATCAATCAATCAATCAATCAATCAGAATAGAGCTGGAAGGGACCTTCGAGGTCTTCTAGTCCAACCACCTGCTCAAGAAGGAGACCTTTTACCATTTCAGACAAGTGGCTGTCCAGTCTCTTCTTAAAAACCTCCAGTGATGAAGTACCCACAACTTCTGATGGCAAGCTGTTCCACTGATTAATTGTCCTTACTGTTAAGAAGTTTCTCCTTAATTCTAGGTTGCTTCTCTCCTTGATTAGTTTCTATTCATTGGTTCTTGTCCTGCCCTCTGGTGCTTTGGAAAATAGGTTGACCCCCTCTCAGATACTGGAATACTGCTATCATGTCCCCCCAGTCCTTCTTTTCTCTAGACTAGCCAAAACCAAATTTTGCAACCATTCTTCATATGTTTTAGTCTCCAGGCCTTTGATCATCTGAGTTGCTCTTTGCAGTTTTTTTCCCCAAAGTCTCAATGTGGTGTAATGTGGTGACCAAAATTGGATGCAGTTTTCCAGGTGTGGCCTTACTAAGGCTTTATAAAGCAGTATTAATACTTCACATGGTTTTGATTGTACGCCTCTATTTATACAACCACACTGCTGGTTCATATTTAAGTGATTGTTCCACTAGGACTCCAAGTTCCCTCTCACAGTTATTATTTTTGAAAATCTTGGCAAGATTTTCAGAAGTGGTTTGCCCCTTTTGTAATATATTTTATTGATTTTTTAAAAAAACATAAATCACTTAATTTGAGTTTTTCTCTTCCTTTCTTTTCTCTGCAAATAGCTTTAGAGTCCCAATTAAATAGATATTTGTAATCCAAATAGTTCAAAAAAGATTTTTTTCCTGAAATTTATAATTCTCTCTTTGTCTACAGCCCAGATTATTTTCTTTTTTTTGTCACAGCTGTTCTTTGTCACAAGCACAGATTAGCTTTCCCAGGTTTTGCCAAGTCTTATATTAAAGTCATAGCTATCATAGTCTTCATCCACCACTAGATGTCAGCAACTATTTGTTTTTCAATTTCCAAAATGAACAATTATCTTTGAAATGAGAGTCTTAACCATTCAAACTATTTTAATTTATCCAGATTTAAGTTTTAAATTTCAGGTTTTATATTTATTTCACTTCCATATATTTTGATCCTCCATAAAGAGATTAACTTGCCGCTTCCATTAGTATAAGGGTGGGGCAGAAATCCCCTTCCTTCCCTTTTGGAGGTATTTTATTTCTTGGGGATCTTTTCTAGGAAATTAAATGTAGAATAGAAAAGAGAAGATCAAATTCCTCACCCAGTTTCAAGCACGCTGTTCACAGTTGTGCTGGTTAGTGCTTTTGGACTTCAGTTGCTAGTAGCTTGGGCTGGTCAATGTAATACGGCCAGCCTTTCTCCTGTCGGGTTAGAAGGCTTTCCCCAAACGGGGATGGGGAAATGGAATGGCTGCCGTCATTCCAGAATCGCTGGAGCACCCTTCTTTCTTTGTCGCCTCTCCAGGGCGACTTCAACCCATTTAAGGTCCCCAGGCAGGGCAAAATTAGCCGCGGGGGTATGGAGAATCCGCAAGTCACAACCGGTCACTACCGCGCAAAACTGGAAGTCTGGTTTGCCCCTTTTGATGGCTGAGATAAAGTGACTGGCCCAAGGTCACCCAACTGGCTTCATGCCAATGGGCAGAATAAGAATTCATGGTCTTCCAATGTCTAGCTTGATGCCTTCACCACTTAACCATACTGGCTGTCTTCAGCTGGGTGGCAAAACTAATTTCCTGGACATTCAGCAAGAGAGAAGCCATATTACCTTCCATATAGTAGCTATTTTTGATACATGTTCATATGGTTTTCCATTTTCATATGGTTTATCTTAATGGTTTTCATTGACTTTACAGGATCCTAATATTTAAGAAACCAGGATTATTTCCACTATTTCATAAGGCTGAGCTGTACAAGGACATAAGATAGCAGCTTGGTATAATTTCTTTCCAGCTCATCTCATCTCTGCTTCTGAGCTAAGCTCTTAATATACACTCACTGGAGAGTGTTCCCATTAACATAGAGAGACTTACTCCTCATTGAACATTCTTTGATTTGAGCTTAAAATATGATACTGAGGCAATAACTTTGTTTTTTTCTGCCCAATTTGGCACATTTTCAAACAAAGCTTTTGGGTTAAGCACCACTATTTTCATTTTTTATTAATGCCTATAGGTCTACTTGAGGGTTGAAGGCATTCCTTTAAATAAATATGATGCATTTTATTTTACATCATACAGTAGTACCTTGGTGCGCAGCTGCTTTGAAACTCATTGAATTTGGTACTCAACTCTTTTTGATGCGAAACTTTTGTCCTGGTATTCATTGTTTGTTTGGTACTCGAGGCACAGGCTAGAACTTGTCAGTGTCAACTACACTGTGATTCGTTACATTATTCCTTATGGGAAAATTTTTTTGGTACCCATCATTTTTGGTACTCATCATGCCTCCTGGAACCAATTAAAGATGAGCGTTGAGATACCACTGTACTTGTTTTCATTTTTAAAAATTGAAATAACTAAAAAAGGTAAAATCCAAAAGAGCAGATAATCAGAACAGTCCCCAGGAGAACATGTTTATGAGAACATCCTTGTCCACAGGCATGAGATTGCCCACCCTTATGCTTGCTTGTCATAGTGGGAAAAATATGAATTGAAATATTTACATTCTGAAGTGCACTGATGGTATGATAGAAAAAAGAGCATATTATCCAGTTTATGAACTAAGGAATTGCAAATTAGATGGTTTCCTGATGGTTACATATTTTGGAATACTGATCTCTTGTATGTGTTTACTTTGATAAATAGGACAGCAGTGTATGCCAAAGTCTAACAAAGGGCATTCTTATTCAATTTGTGTTAATTTAGCTTGACCCCCCAATACTGCATGCTGAGACAATTGATATGGATGCAGTCGATTCCGACATGCTGTTGTTCTGCTTTGCCAGTAACGATGCATCAATGAGTGTGAAGACGCTTGTGCCTCTGAGGTTTGAGCGATGACACACACAGATGATTTGTGGCTTAGTAATGCAGAACAAACATTGAAGCTGAGTTGTAGGAAATCCAATGGAGGATAACAAGGTGCAAATAAATAAATACTCCAGGGAGAACAAAGCACGGGGGAAATTAATAGAACAAATCCCATCCCAGTCCACAAATGTCACTCTTCAAATGAGAGAATAGAATCTCTTGGAGCAAGTGCACAGCAACATCTGTGGCCAATTGATTACCTTGCTTTTTGACTTGCTGTTAGAGTTTAGTTACTGTTCAATTAAGCTTGTGATGCTTCTGTAAAGATAGAAGTGTCTGGGCAAGCATGGAGATTACTCAGAAAGGATCTCATCTGAGCTGCAATTATTAAAATTACTGCTGGCAATAAGGAAAAAAATAACTAAGTTGCTGTGTTTCAGAGATATGGACAATTTCTCCCCATGGTATTATCTGGTTGACCATTATCTCATCTACATCTCTATTACACCAGAATGTGCTCTCTCTCTCCCTTTCTCCCCTAAATGCTTTCAATATGACTAAATGTAAGAACACAAGATGATAGCAGTGAAGGCTTTTAGGTTTTAAGTAAAGATGCATTAAACAAGCCATAGATCAAAAACACTCTCTCTAAATTGTGCCATATCAGCTTCCCCATAAAGTGGTATTATGGATTTCAAGGCAGGATACATGAGGGGACATGTGAGAAGATACTTTTCACCCCATAATGTCGGAACATCCATTGTTCTTAAAAAATGAAAGGCCTCAGTCCAAAACTTTCGGCAGATTCCACTACGGTTATTTCAGTGTAATCCTGTTTATATGAATTTTCATTATGATTTCATATTTGTTATTGTTGACAGCAGGAAACCAACAAGTAGTATTTCTATTATTTTTTTAAAAAAATAAATCATAATTAATTAAACTACATTATTTCATTATGCTTTATAACTAAATTTAATTTAAAAATAAATATATTGAAAAAGATGACAATATATATTATGCCAGGGAATCTGACATTTAAAATTGCTGGTTATCAGAATCTTTTCAGATAGCCATTATCATTTTCAATAAATGGTTGTTACTTTTGGGTAATGGTAGTATTCAGATATTCTCCTTCAAGTAGTATATCTTCTACAAGAAAGTCATAACTTCTTATCTTTTAGTTAAGCTCTTTGATTATCTGAAAGATGCAATTCTTATGCAAACAAATTTAATAAATTAATAAAAATAATAAAAGAATTACAGAAATGCTGGGAGATTAGTCTGATTTTGAAAATATATTAAATATAGCAGTACTAAATATCTGTGTTATTGAGAAACTGAACAATATATGTTCAGAATATATGAATAAATGGGTAACAAATTTGAATATAGTCATTAGAGATGCAATTCTGGGAATTTCAATGGGAGAAAAATATTTACTCTGAACGTTATACTTAAGGAGAATTGGTATTATTCCAGCCTATTTCTTTACCCAAATTCTGAATATGCAACAAACAAGTCATATCATTCTTTCGGATGTGTTGGTGGTACTGTAAAATTCAACAATACTGTCAGAAAAAATTCATAATACAAAGGAAGAAATTTTGAAAATTGTATTTCTATTACAATCTGAAATATTTTTATTCCATTTTACTAAACTATGTACTGTACCTTTTCAAATTATACTGAATTAGGATTGTATATGTTAATGGATGCGAGAATTCTATATGAGCTTTAGTGGAAAATATATTTTATTCCTTTTTCAAAAGAATGGCTAACTAAATTGCGGGAGTAGGTTTTGAATTTCAGAATTATTTCCTACTTCAAAAATAAAAATGTTGTAGAATTTAATTCTAATTAAAAAACCATCCTTGGACTACAATGTTATGTATGGGTTTATGTCACATCCACAAATGAGTTTTCTTATCCATTGAATTATCTTAATTTAATCTATAAGTTCTAGTATTGACTTAATACGTTCCTTTTGATTATTGTTTAGAGTTTTATCAGTGATTTATACTGTGTTAAACAAGTAAATTTAGCTTAAAATTCAGTATGTTTCTATTTTGTTTAGAGAAAGAACATGAAACATTGTATAATATCCTACATCTTTAATGAAGTACTTGAACATACTAGTATTTTATGTACTTTAGATTTGTGGCTTATCCACTTATACTATATTTCTATTCTTTCTTACATGTTTTATATACTTATTTATTTATATTCTTTTAAGTTATACTACAGCTACTACTAATTTGAGTTTTTCTCATTCATGGTTGAATCCAATCCTGTTTAGAATCTATTCAGAAGACAAATAACTTTACCTTCTGAAGAAGGTTTAGAAGAACCAGTAAGAACATTGGAATTTTGATGTATGTTTGAACTTTTTTTACTAATTTCTAGAACTGCAGAACAGCCCATTCACCAATAACATCATCAAAGCATTATTTGCACGTTTGAATTTTTAATTTAATTTAACTAATTAAATTTTAATACCCTCTACAATCATAATCCTATAGAGCTTTCCCATAACCGCTTTTGGGATGGTAGTCTAGAGTTGTGGAAGCTGGCTAAGCTGTGTATAGGGGCAGTTTTTCAGAACAAGTCCACATTACTGTAATGGATTCCTTGTTCTGAAGGACATTTTTAAAAATATATTTCATGCCCATTAAAATTGTAAACAAAACTTTTTAAACTATGCATTTGGGTATTCGTGTCTTCAGGAATAAACCCTCTGAGTCGCTATTCTCTTGAAGCAATGAAGCTTTCAAATGAATAGCTAAATAAATTCCAAAGTCCATTAAGCAGAGTAATTTACAGTGTTCTTAGGTTTTGCTCATGAAATTACATTAACACAGTTTTCTGTTTGGCTAGGGAAAAAAACTCCTCATTATCCTAAGCATAACAAATATGTTGGTAGGTGATAGTACAGAAATTGGACTGCTTAGATTTTTTTTCCTAAAGAATGTATTCATTGTTCGTATTCTGTGCATTTATTCTGAAAGAAACATGTATCTTTGCAAATGTCACAAAGTATTGAAAATCCTCTAAACAAAATGGCTGGAGCTATTTTGCTTACTTGTCAAAAGTGGATTCATTGTAGATATGTTTTTGTAAATGGGGAAGGTTCATAATAAAGTGGTATTATTTAGGGAGTCTGTTAGAAGGAGAAACAATACGGAAGAAACAAACTGAATCTAGTTATTTTCCACCTACTCCTTAATAAGACACATTGTGTGCATATCTACTTATATATTTTCTTACATGCATATATAGCCACACATTCATATGCACAAACAATATCTTTAGTTAGGGAAGCATTGCTAAATTAAATACATTGTGTCTATTTCTATCATTTAGCAAGCACATTTTATCACGAGTACACACTGGATTAGCATGTTCCCAAATAAACTGATTTAGTATTATGAATTCAGTAATAACAGGAAAGCCAAAAAATTGGAATAAATATATTAATCCCCAGAAGACTATTTTCATTTTAGTTCATTCATACATTTACAAAAGAGACCTGAGTTTTAGTGAAAATAAAATAATAAAATGATATAAATAACAAATAATAATTTAATGAAAATAATATCACACCATAGTGATATTCATGCTTTGAAAATAATGTGGAAAAAATGCTTAAAACCAAGTTTGATCATGTGCACAGTAACTAAGATTAATCATTAGGGTTATCCATTTTTTCTAGACTTCTACAAAAGCCTGAAAAAGATGTGGCTGCTTTATTTATTTGATTATATCCCACCTTTATTATTTTTATCAACAACTCAAGGCAATGAACATATTAGTATGCCTTCCTCCTGCTATTTGTCCCATACCAACAGCCCTGTGAGGAGAGTTGACTGAGAGAGAGTGACTGCCCCAAAGTTACCCAGTCAACTTTCATGCTTATTATTATGATTGGTTGCACAGTCAGCCAACTGTTTAGAGTGTATTTCCTTCCCAAGGATCTGAGATAGAGAGATATTGCTTGATAGCGTTAAAGGTATCATTGCAGGATATAAACTGTTTCAAGTAAAGCTTCCCTTTGCAATTGAATGATAGTGATTTTGTCAGTGCCAATAGTATTCAAATGGTGCATCAGATGTTTCAGAATTGTACTCAAGGCGCATGTTACATTTGGTTTGGGGTTTTTTTGCAACAGTTATTCTACTTCTATTTGTAGGTCTTTGTATTTTGTGATTTTCTTCAGTTCTCTTTCTTCTATTCTTCTGTCTCCAGGTACTACCATGTTCACTATCCAGACTTTTTTTTGACTTTCTAACTGACAATTTGTTCAGTCAGAGGTTTTATGTGGCAGGTGTCTGTTTGTTTGAATTCTAAAGTCCCAGAGCACTTTAGCATCTTCATTTTCTATTACTTTATCTATTTTATGGCCCTGCAAATGTTGTTTCTTGCAGATATTCCAATGCACTGCTGTTGCTACTTTTATCATGCTGTTGTTTATAGTCAGTCTGTGCAATCTTTAGATTCTTTATAGAGGTAATATTTGCTGTCTGTTGCCGTCTTTTCAATTCTGACTTTGTATGCATTTGTTCTTAAAGCTTCGTCTTGTGCAGCCAGAATTAGCCCCTCTGTCTCTTTTTTCAACTTTCTTGCTCTTAGCCATTGCCCGGTCTTGTTATTATCTGCTTTACCTGTTGTCTTTTTTTTAATGTACTGGCCATGTGATACTTTGCATTGCTATGTCTCTTTTCTATTCTTTTGTTGATTTTTCTTATATGCCAGTTTGGTTTCTCCAAAGCCTTCACGGTGTACTAGCTTCAGTGCATCTCCTTTACTTCGCGTATTCCTTCCAATATTATTATTACCATTTTATTTTTACGATTACTTCAAAGCATTATTAATGCACCTCTTTAAAAAAAATGCACCTTTTTTCAAGTTGGCCAATACTGAAAAAAGTTGTAGTTGGTTCAATAAATGGCAGCAGGAATAGTACTTGTACAAGATCAGAAGTATCTACAAGTGTTTATCACAAGATGCCTGTGCAACAGGCAAAGGAGAGAAAGGAAGAAAAGAAGGTACAAGTTCCACTATATGACAAACCCTGCCATAATAGGACAAAAGACGAATAATGCAATACAAAGATCGGTTGGAGGTGGGAGAAACCTGTGATGTAATCTACTGGATTCCCTGCATGGATTGCCCCTGTGATCATGTAGCACAGATAGGGAGCAAGCTAACTACCAGATTGTGAGAATACAAATGAGCAGTTAGATGAGGAGACCCAAACTCATTGGTAGCCTCACACTACAATGAAAAAGGACATGCATTCAATTTCACAACTACTATGATTGTTGGCTGAACAGGGACAAAAACAGCCAGAGAAATGATTGAAGCCTGGGAAATGGGCCCCTTGTCAGTCAAACAGGAGTGCTGATTTATCATCAGCTTCTCAGGTACTTATGAGTTGAAGGCACAGAGGCACAAGGAAACAACAACTTAATAGTCAGTCATCAACACCCTAATCAACAACTAAAAACTACACACAACTAGGCACCATATAAATACACCCTGTAGTGCACATATTGTGGAGAGAGAGAATGATGCCCCTGATGATGGGATCCAGCATAAGTCCAAAAGTTTGGAAGAATAAACTTTTGGTCTTGATGACTGACTCAGATTGGATACTGCAACATTATCCTAGGGCATGTATATTTGCCTTCATTTGCAAGATCAGTAGAACTTCTTTGAAATTAATTTCAAAGTATGCGCAATTCTATAGCACTCATTTTTTTCCCTACACCGTTACTGAAGGAGGATTTTTAGATAGTTATTAAAATGTGTAAAATTACAAATAAAATATATTGTGTAACACAGAATATTATTAAGATTGTAAACTGTGAAAGGGAAAAAGTGAAAAAAGTTACCTTCTGCTAAGACATATTTTCCTTGCGACTGAAGCTAACTGTGAGCAACTTGTCAACATTCAGTGAAGCTGTAACTGATGTGACTAAAATTCTGCTTATAGCAAGTTATTTCAAATTGGATTATAGCAAGTTTACAGCTGAACTAGATATTCGTACATAGGAAGGGTGCTTAAAAAGCCTCAGGAGCTACACAGAGAAACACATGATTCTATTTTTTAAAGAAGTGTCCCAGTTTCTCTTTTATTTCTGTGCATAGTTCAGTTGTCAACGCTGCTAATATTGAATATTCTTGCTTTGACAAAATATGCAGAACTGTCTGGTATTTTTAGAGTTAATTCAGATGACAGAGAAAAGGGAGGGGAAATAACAAAAGCCGGGGAAAAGGAACGGAAGTGAATCTCTGCCCTCTGGGCTAATTGGAAGATGTGACTTGTGACTGCAAGATAAGGGAGGGGTTTAGCAAGAAAAGTTAGATGCCAGCAAGAGGAATTCAGATTGTGGCATAAACCTCCAAGATGTGCCGTCAATTTGTAACACTGTTAATAAAGACTTTAGGATAAACATGCCTGGAAGTTCTTTGAAGTCGGAACCATGACATCATGCCAGAATCTGCTGGGGAATGACCTTGAAATAGTTTACAAGCAGAATATTTGATGGAAGATTTTTTTCCTGGATGAACCCTATAATTTGTTAAACATTGGAGTCCTTGTCATTGTCCCAAATCACTAAGATTCCTTTGGTTGAAACTAAAGAGTCCCTCTCTGCATGAGCATATTTGTGGTTAGCATTTTCAAGGAAGATCTCATGCTTTGTCACTAACAGCATTGATGTTGATGAAAATTGATGAAAAATTTCCTTTTCTTTAAAAAAAATCGAGGCTTTAGGGCAGGGGTGTCAAACTGGTGGCCCGCGGGCTGGATGCGTCA
>NW_015386262.1:538623-540102 GCF_001527695.2 Protobothrops mucrosquamatus | reverse complement strand
GCTGCTAAGTGTTTTTCAATTGCTGCGTCCTACTTTATATTTGTGCCTTTTAGGAGGCTGGTTTTATTATTTGTGAGCCATCTAGAATTCTAGAATGTAGGAAGGAGACAAATGCTTCAAATAAACTCAATATTAATTAATCATATTTCATGGAGGACTAGACATTTTGAAGGTTTTTAAAATTTATTTCTATTTATATTATGATGATCGCAAAGGATTTTGTCAAATGTATTTCTCCCACTCCAATGAAATGATACCTATTTCATTCAAGTTAGCAAAATATGGGTGAAGTTCAAGAAACATGCTTATTTGTCTGGTTATTTAGAATTAAACAAAATTTCCTATGAATCCTATATCTAAAATGCCTGTCTATTTTACACTGACCAGAAATAAAACATTGTTATAGTCCTAATAATGAATCATATTTCAACCAGCTAATGCTGACTTAATAGAAATTATGCTAATGTAAGCTCAGGTGACCTAACAACTAAAGATGGGGGCATTTCAGAATTTAACAGCTTTAATGGAGAAAGAGGGGAAGGATAGTAGAGTTCAGTGCTTCAAATATGAAATTACTTATGTATCTATATTAATGATTGAATGAATTTATGAGAGGTTATCCGGTTCACATTTCAGGACTCTAATCTATGTATTTGAGTGCTTTACAAGAGGATTTTTCTTTTTTTTTGGTCTGAGAAACTTTTATATATTTCTGTTGGCTCTAGTGATTTTGCCATATGTGTTGGTTTGTTTGTCTTACAGCTTGCAACTCGTTAGGAGTATGGTGCTCTTACGCTTACATTACAAGGTGAAAGCTTGAAGTTCACTCTCACTGAAGCAGGAATGAAGTTCTGGCAACTCTTCATTGTAGTTGTCCTATTGCTTAACTAAAGGCAGGGTGTCCTTTATGCAGTTGCTTCTGGAGATGTGGTATAGATAGCACATTATATCCGGAAATTATAGTAGTTCTTGTTAATGCATTCTAGGATGATATCTAAAACAATATAATTTCATTTTTCAAATTTAATTTCTAAAATTCTGTGCAGGGTGCTATGTTCTGTATGTCTTTCCAATACTTTTGAATTTTTTTACATGCCAACCACAGGTCATAATATGTTCCTTCTGTTTCATGGCATTCCCAACATTTGTTTCTGTGTTATTCTTTCTGTCTTGGGATTCATTGTATACCATCTGTA
Organism: Protobothrops mucrosquamatus; assembly: GCF_001527695.2. Classification (NCBI taxonomy): domain Eukaryota; kingdom Metazoa; phylum Chordata; class Lepidosauria; order Squamata; family Viperidae; genus Protobothrops; species Protobothrops mucrosquamatus. The sequence goes on along the minus strand of NW_015386262.1, from coordinate 538,906 downwards.
AAACATTTTATACCAGTTTTCTGTTACATTTTAATGAAAAGTTGTAAGCACAATTTTGCCTATTTCTAAATCATGTCACTGACCTATAACTAATAAGAAGTGAAGCTTTTGCATTTCCAGAAGGTGAAATTATTTGACATTAGAGCTGTTTTCAGTTAATAACTTATGCACCATTTACCTGCATTGCACACAGTCCAGAGGCTACCATATGAGGACAAATTATGCATTGCAAAGATTGCTTGGAGGTGGGAGATGCTTCCAATGTAATCTACCGAATCCCCTG
>NW_015386262.1:509804-535756 GCF_001527695.2 Protobothrops mucrosquamatus | reverse complement strand
TTTTTTTTATTTAAACTAATTCTTTGCAGAGGGTATCTTATGCATTAATAATTTAGTATACAACCAAAGCATCCTTTCTCTTACATGGTTATCATTAGACTGACACATATTATATACTTGGGTAGTAATCCTTCATGTTAATTATTCCTGAATTTTATTTTGAGAAGAACCCCTAAAGAAAATTTACAAGTTCAAATTATAAATATAGAAATGATTGATGCTACTGGTATGGCAAATTATTTAATAGATTAATCTTTCATCATATATATCTCCTTAAATTGATATACAAAGGTACTGCATATATGTTTGACTTTAAACAATAGTTTAAGAACCTTTATTATTTTCTGTATTTATCTCCAAATTCTTCCTAAACCTTTCAGTTGTTCTTAAGATAAAATAGTACAAGCTATCACATCACTTTCAAGGAAGCAGGTTAGTGATTTTTTAGTAGCACTTCCAATAAATCTAAATCAACTCAGTCCTTGACACGTGCACCCTATGAATTTAATCTTTTTGAATTAAAGAAATTACTGTTATGTTTTTTGGATTCAAACTTATATCCAAAACCATCTTTATGACCTTTAAGTCCTGTTGCTGAACTTCTGTTGCAGTTGTGGTTACTGGTGCATCATGTCACTTTAGGGGGCTGTTAATTGTATAATTAATTTCTAGTTTAATTTCAATTACATGGCTAGACACCTTGGCTTTGGACACCTGTCTAATGGCAAATGGACGAGCTCTGTTATTATTATTAGTACAATGATTATTGAAATTGTGCAGGATGCACATGGAGGGACAAGGTGCTCTTTTAACCTTGGAAGGTGCTTTAATCAATTACTTTACCAAACTCAGCGGTTAACCTTTAAACCCACATCTAATATTTATGTGTAAATAGCAGCTAATAGTGTTTGTCCTCTATTTAGGAATATTTGTAAATATTCCTAGATCAGGCAAGGTGAAAAGCAAATCACCCAAGAGCACTTCTGTAACAATATAAAGGACCATCCATTCCTTCTGCTGAAAAACGAGCCTCTTTCAGTCCATTTTAAACCATGAACAGCATGAAGAGATGTAAAGTTTGAACCTTGGATCTGCTCTGTATGTGGCTTGACTGCTACACTTTGCAGTGCAGTTCAAGTATCTGTAACAAATCTTTTTTCTTAGGAGTTGTGTCCTTGAATTCCTGTCTGAGAGTCTTCTTATTTCAGTGTGGCTCTGGGAGACACTCCCATAATCCTGTTTAATAAGAACAGATAATTTATCCAGTAAGATCAAGTGCCCACCTTAAGAGCAAGTGCTCACCCTAAGTAAATAATGACCAAAATTTATTATTGGGAGAAAAAAATATTTTAAACTGCAATTGATAAACAGAGAAACCAAAAGCATTAACACTTCTTCCCATCGTGTAGATATTGTAAACTAAAACTCACGGCTGGCTAAAGTTTTGCAACTTTTTACACTCATTACTATGCCAGAATGATCAATCCTCTTTTCTTTGTTTTTGGGGTGCTTAGAAGGATGGCAATGCAAAATAAAAGTGGATAAGCCTTATGCTTCGGGTGCTAAAATCGGCAATTTTGCTTCTCGACTTAAGCAATTTTGGGAATGTTTTATATCTATGAGTGTTGATGTTTATGTTTTTGCAAGTATAATTGCTGCTGGAATCTACTGCAAGTATTTGGAAACAAAAATATTAGGAGACTGCAGTTCTCAACTGAATGGGCAATTTGTTCTTTAATACTCTGAAGGTCCATTTTTGTCTTCCAGTATTTTGATCCTCTGGTGGCAGGTCTGCTATCCATGTTTCCCTTTAATTCAAAACATTAATTTATAACTTGTATTGTTTTAGTGACACTTCAGTGGTAACAAGTGAGCAGCTTGTAAAAACAAAAAAATAATAAATAAAAATAATAAAAGGCGGTATTTCAAGTCTGGCATAAAGTTGACTTAAACTTAGAACTGATTACAAATGCTAAAGGCCATTGTTTTGTTTTCATGAGCAGCTGGATACATCCACTGAATTTCTTTCTTTTATGTAAAGAATTTATTGCTTTTTGTTAGACACCTATAAAATAAGGCATGTCCAGCAGAGATTTGCAAGGCAGATGATTGTCCACAACACATTAAGATCTTGTATTCCAATTCTAGATTTTAATAGAGTCTATAAACTGCTTGACTTTATTCAGAATTTAATTAAGTTTGGAGAACAGTAAATTGTAGCCTAAGTTTATGGGACAACGTGAATTAAATCCGTTTTACTTATTTTGACCTTTTGTTATTCCATGCAACTCTTTTAAAGTGACTGTGGTCAACATCAAGAAAGAATTGCATATAAATTGTGAATTTTAAAGTAGCAGCCCGATATAGCTATTTCTTAATCAAGCATTAGTTATGGTAGTTAAGCATTTAGGGATAATAAAATGTAAATGTGCTTTTGGTGTAAACTATGTTACTTGAAAATATATTCTTGAAGAAAAATGGCTGCAGTAAGATTATAGGGAATATTAATCATGTGCATTTGCATATTTTACAGAAGGTTATGTAGATGTTGCTAAAATATACAACAATTTAAGAAAGTGTTTTTATGAATAATAAAATAAAATGAAAAAATATGGCAAGACTTAAATCGATCACTATAATGAAAAGTACAACTTCTTTGTGGACAGGTTGGCTGCTTTAACATTGTTGATGGTAATGGTTACTATCTTAAAAGATAAAGAATAAATACAGAATAAGAGAGTTGGAGGGAATTTGGAAGTCTTCTAGTCAAGCAAGCGACCCTATACCATTTCAGACAAGTGGTTGTCCAAAGTCTTCTTAAAAACTTCCAGTGATGGAACATCCCAACTTCAGAAGGCAAGTCATTCCACTGATTAATTGTTCTAATTATCAGGAAATTTCTCCTTAGTTCTAGGTTGCTTCTCTCCTTGATTAGTTTCCATCCGTTGCTTCTTGTCCTGCCTTCAGGCGCTTTGGAGAATAGCTTGACTCCCTCTTCTTTGTGGCAACCCCTGAGATATTGGAGCACTCTTATCATGTCACCCCTAATCCTTCTCTTCATTAAACTGGACATACCCAATTCCAGCAACAGTTCCTTATATGTCCTGTATATGTCCCTATATGCTCCAGTCACCTAATCATCTTTGTTGCTCTTCTCTGCACTCTTTCTAGAGTCTCAACATCTTTTTATATTGTGGTGACCAAAACTGGATGTGGTATTCCAAGTGTGATTTTTACCAAGGCATTATAAAGTGGTACTAACACTTCATGTGATCTTGATTCTATCCTGTTAATGCTGCCTAGGACTGTATTGGCTTTTTTGGTGGTTGCAGCACACTGCAGGCTCATATTTAAGTGATTGTCCACTTGGTGTCCAGGATCCCTCTCGTAGTTACTCGTATTGAGCCAGGTACCACATATACAGTACATCATTTTCTGTTTTCTAGGAATCCAATGTATGTGTTAAAAAGATGAAATATATTTCCTTATAAAAAGTGATGCATGATAACATTATCCAGCCTGGAAGTAATATATCCATGAGATTAAAGTAAGAACTATAAATACAAACTCTGGGAAAATATTTTCTGTATAACATGGCAAATCATATGGCAACACCTCACCTGCTACATATCACATGTCTTTTGCACGAACTAATTCTCGGGAAAAAATATTTTAGCTTACAAGAGAAATAGGGATGTAGCCCACTGATGTTATGACACCAATTGATGGAGACAGCCAAAATGTTTGACCCATTTTAATAGAGTGAATTAACAGACCTCACATGTGTTAACAGAAATTGGTCTTTAGCTGACAGATGTTGGTAATGCAAAATCAGCAAAGCATAAAATAGAGGATGATAAATACATTAACTCTGCTTCTTCACTACTCTCTACTCAAGAAAATTCTATGCAAAAAGTAATTTTTTGTCTTCTAGAGTTCTATATTGTATGGGGACTGTATAAAAGGGGAACAGTCTTCCTATTTCATTCACAGAGCAAGGAGGCTGATTTTCATATTTTTATTTGGTTAAGTGCATACCATAGAGAAATTAACATTAAACATTTTCCCAGGAAATTTAATAGGTCTCTATCAACACAAGATAGCCATACTTTATATTAAGAAAATCTAGGAGTTTGTCTTTCCTATAGAAATCTGAACTTCAGATTAATTGAAGATTGAAAAATAGATTCCTTAATCAAACTCTGAATGCTGGATAATTAGGCCAGGAATTTTCTGCTTTCATTTCCTAGAATTTATTATACAATGCTGTAAGTTAGTAGGTAGAAGTAAAGAGATCGGACTGTCAAAATAGGCTTTAAGATGAAGGCAAAGAACAGCATTTTCAAATGCTTGTCAAAAGAATGTGCAGATGTTAAAATTCTTTTATCACCTATGGAAAGCAAATAGGATCCATTAGTGTAAGTTTAAAGAATGTATTCCAGATGGAATATAGCAACCAACGCAGCAATCTTAAGTAATGTAGCATAGCTATTATATCTACATTGCAGAATACAGGTAAGAAAAAATTACTCCTCTGAAAATGCAGCTAACCAGTATTGTCTTCAAGTAACTTACTTGTGTAACTTAAAGTAAGTTCCAGATGGTCCCATTTGTTAAGCAGAATGTAGTTCATGATTGCTTGCTCTGTTTGAGGTTTTAAGCTCTGAATGCTTATTTAGTTTTTAGTGTCTTGCATTCATGTGATAAACAGATAAAAATGGGAAAAAATGCCATATGCATTCTGTTCTAAATATGAGCAGATTGTTTTCCTGCATCTTGCACTTCCTTCTACTACACAAGTATGGGGACAGCATAGCTAACCTTTTCACAGCTTCCGTGAAAAATGGAATAATCTGACAATCAAATTGGTATCAAAATTATAAAGGAAATATTTTGGAAAATCTAATTTCTTTTTGATGGAAGTAATATCAATCTTTTGCCTTTTTAAACTAATGGGAATTTGACTAGAATATATCACTATCAGGTAAAGCAAAGTAAAATGTTGAGAAGGTCTTATAACTCAAAAGGATATCGTGTCTATGTGAGGAATATCACCACACACGCATACATACATTTATATATACAACTAATAAATCCATGTTTTTAGACATAACAGAGGTACAAATTAAAACAATCAGTTTTTGTGTCTTTTTGAGAATTTAAGAAAAATTATGTTTTTCATCAAAGAATTCTTGAACATTTGGCTAATACAGTAGCTCTCCTTGCCTTGAAAACAGGCAGTTTTATGGACACTTTCCTAGAATGCTCAGTTCTGCTATGCTATTCATGTAGAAGGTGTTATTGTCTCTAATGGACTCTGTTATTCTTTAGCTAACTTTGACAACTACTCTACAATCAGGTATACATTATGTGACAGGTACATAGTTAGCTTTTCCAAGATTTGTGGACTGGAATAAAAAATTGGTGAATGGAATTGTTGATTGTTTTTACTGTGTATAGTCTCTCTCTCTCCATGATTTATGTTATTCTAATATAATTTTAATGTTAGGTCTTTTAGTGGCACAATATCTCAACACAGTCCTTTAATGATGTTTTTTATGTTCTGTTGGAATTAAAATGCCTATGTTGGTTCAGCAGGATGAAATGGGACAATTCAACATGGCCAACTTGCCACGGCCAACTTACCACGGCCAACTTGCCATGGCCAACTCACCGTGAGACAACTTGCCGCAGGACAATTCAATAATTTAATTGAATCAATTTAATTATTTAAAATAACTTAGAAAATATTTTAATTTTTGTCACTCACATTTCAGTTTGTCCCTTCTTTGGCATCCTTACTTTAATGATTCTATTCCACCATTTCTGCGATATTAGTGTAACTCTTGCCTTGCAGCAAGTTGTCCCACTGCCAGTTGGCCATGGTGAGTTGTTTCACAGCGAGTTGGCCATGGCAAGTTGTCCTAGACCCCAGCAGGATCCTCCCAACACTTTGGGATCTCTCTTAAAGGAAAAAAAATCCAAAAAGTCAATTTTTTCATGTATTATGTACATCTAAAAGTGATTATGTATTACTAATAAAATATATGCAATTAATTTAATTAAATTTATTACTTCTTTATAGTACTTTCTATTAGCAATAGCAAAAGCCCTTAGACTTATGTAGCACCTCATCATACTTTACTGCACTCTCTGAGCTGTTTACAAATCTGGGTCTTCATTTTATTGACCTTGGAAGAATGGAAGGCTGAGTTAACCTTGAACCCCATCAGGATCGAACTCCAGGCTCTGGGCAGAGTTAGACTGCAATACTGCATTCTAAACACCACACCACCAATTAGTAAATTACTATTATTTATACTAATACAGACATGTCAAACTCGCAACGTCACGTGATGTCATGCAACGTATCGGGACTGTTTTGCCATTGCTGGCAATGGGGTGGGCGCGGCTTCTGCATGAGGCGTCTGGCCCATGGGCCGGCAATTTGACACCCCTGCACTAATACCTCACCTGCTTTTGATTAGGATTACAGGACACAATATTAAGATGGATTAAAAACGTCCATTTAATATTGTCCCTTTCAAGTATCAGGGATAAGGGATTTAAATTATTTAAAAGAAACAGGCCAAATAAAAGAGGAGGTGGAGTTGCTCTCTATGTAAGAAATAACTACATCTCTACAGAAATAGAGCACAACAATGATGAAAACTGTCTTGAATACATTTGGGTCAATATAAAAGGGGAAAAACATGACACTACCATAGGTGTATACTATAGGCCACCCAACCAATCAGAGGAAATAGAGGGACTTTTTGCTAGTCAGTTAACTAAGGTATGTAGGAAGCATATCATAATAGTAATGGGGGACTTTAATTACCCTGACATGAACTGGGAGACAAACTCTGCACCAAGTGGAAGATCAAACAGATTTCTTGCAAACCTAGCAGACAATTTTGTCTCCCAAAAAGTAGAGAAGGGAACTAGGGGATTAGCCATTTTGGATCTAATTCTCACTGACAGAGATGAAATGATAGAAGGTGTTGAAGCCACAGGAACCTTGGGAGGAAGTGATCATGCAATATTGGAATTCAACATTATGCAAGCACAAGCAATAGAACACAGTCAAACTAGAGTCTTGGACTTTAAGAGAGCTAATTTCAATAAACTTAGAGAGAGCTTGGAAAGAATTCCATGGATGAGAATCCTCAAGGGGAAAACAACTCAAGAAGCTTAGGAAATTTTGAAAAGTGAGATTATAAAAGCCCAGTCTAGCACAATACCAACGAAGAAGAAAAATAACAGCTCTCAAAAGAAACCAGCATGGCTGCATAAAGAACTCCCTGATAAATTGAAAGACAAAAAATACATGTATAAAAAGTGGAAAGAGGGGCACATAGCTAAGGCAGAATATCAGCAAATAGCCTGAGCCTGTAAAGATGAAGTGGGGAAAGCTAAGGCTCAAAATGAACTAAGGCTTGCAACAAAAGTCAAAAATAAAAAAAAGTTTCAACATCTAAAAAACAAGAAAAAAGTTAAGGAAATGATTGGTCCATTAGTGAGAGAAAGAAGGTGACAAGCGACAGGGAGAAAGCAGAACTACTCAACTCGTTTTTTTGCATCCATATTTACACAAAGGGAAAAAAACAGTCCAACCTATCAAAAACAGTACCGTAAAAAAACAGATTAGAAACACAAGTTAAGATAGGCAAGAAAATGGTAAGTGAGCACCTGTCTACCCTAGATAAGTTTAAATCACCAGGACCATATGGACCAGAACCCCAAGGTTCTGAAGGAACTGGCATATGTGATCTCAGAACCAATGAACTATATCTTTCAAAGATCCTGGGGAACTACCAGAGGACTGGAGGACTGGAAAAGAGCTGATGTAGTTCCCATCTTCAAAAAAGGAAAAAAAATGGATCCAGGAAACTACAGACCTATCAGCCTGAACTCAATACCTGGGAATATTCTGGAAAAGATAATTAAGCAATGAATCAGCAAACACCTAGAGGCAAACAAAGTCATTACCAAAAGACAATATGGGTTTGTCAAAAACAGATCATGCCAGACAAATCTTATTGCATTCTTTAACCAGGAGACAAAATTAGTGGAGCAGAGGAATGCTGTGGATATAATTTACTTGGACTTCAGTAAGGCATTTGATAAAGTAGACCACAATGTACTACTTGATAAGATAGAAAAATGTGGGGTAGACAGCATCACTACCAGATGGATCAGTAGCTGGCTGACCGGCCGTACTCAGCATATGGTCCTCAATGGAACCGCATCTACATGGAGGGAAGTGTGCAGTGGGGTGCCCCAGGGCTCTATTCTGGGCCCAGTGCTCTTCAACATCTTCATCAACGATTTGGACAATGGGATAGATGGGGAACTCATCAAATTTGCAGATGACACCAAGCTGGCAGGAATAGCCAACACTCCAGAAGATAGGCTTAAGATACAGAAGGATCTGGACAGACTTGAATATTGGGCACTATTTAACAAAATGAAATTCAATGGTGAAAAAAATAAGGTTCTACATTTAGGCAAGAAAAACCAAATGCACAGATATAGTATAGGACCATGCTCTATAGTAGTAACTGTGAAAGGGATCTTGGAGTCCTAGTGGACAATCACTTAAATATGAGCCAGCAGTGTGTTGCAGCTGCCAAAAAAGCCAGCACAGTGCTTGTCTGCATTAAAAGAGGGAAAGAATCAAGATCACATGAAGTGTTAATACAACTTTGAAAAGCCTTGGTAAAGCCACACTTGGAATACTGCATCCAGTTTTGGTCACCACAATGTAAAAAAGATGTTGAGACTCTAGAAAGAGTACAGAGAAGAGCAACAAAGATGATCAGGGGACTGGAGGCTAAAACGTATAAGGAATGGTTGCTGGAATTGGGTATGTCTAATTTTAATGAAGAGAAGGACGAGGGGTGACATTATAGCAGTGTTCCAATATCTCAGGGGCTGCCACAAAGAAGAGGGAGTCAAGCTATTCTCCAAAGCACCTGAAGGCAGGACAAGAAGCAACGGACGGAAACTAATCAAGGAGAGAAGCAACCTAGAACTAAGGAGAAATTTCCTGAGTTAGAACAATTAACCAGTGGAACAACCTGCCTCCAGAAGTTGTGAATGCTCCAACACTGGAAGTTTTTAAGAAGAGACTGGACAGCCATGTGTCTGAAATGGTATAGGGTTTCCTGCCTGAGCAGGGGGTTGTTGTTATCATTATCATTATCATTATCATTATCATTATTGTCCTTACTTAATGCCCAATTGTTTAGTGACCATTCAAAATTATGATGACTTTGAAAAAAGTGACTTCTGACTGGTTTTTGCACTTATGACTATTGCAGCATCTTTGCAGCTACGTGATTCTAGTTTGGGTGTTTGGCAGCCATCACAAATTTACAACAGTTGCAGCATTCTGCAGTCACGTAATCATCATTTGTGACCTTCCCAGCCAGCTTCTGACAAGCAAAGTCAGTGGGGATACTATCAGGAGGTCATAAGTCACGGTTATGTGAAGTCTCATTTAACAACCGTGGGAGATTAGCTTAATGACCATATCAAGAATGGTCAAAAACAAGTGTGGTCATGTCATGCCTTGCTTGATGACTACACTACTTAATGTTCCAGTCCTTATTTTGCTCATAAGTCGAGTACTACCTATATATTGTATTGCTATTGCTATGTAATGTTAACACAATGAATCTTTACAACAACAAAAAACTCTTAATAAAGATTGTGTTCAAAATTTATTGGCAATCCTTAAGGCATTTAGACCTCTAGCTAAAATATATAGCAATTTTATGATCCTAGGCTTCCAGGTTGTTTGAGGAAAGCCCTGAAAATTGTTAGGGAAATCCCTATCACTAAAATCAGTTTCAAGCGAGTTTCAATATAATAGAGCTTATTAAAATAAATGAAAGCAGCAACACTTTTCTTTGGGATGAGACAGAAACCTGCAAAGTCAAGTTATCATGTTAATGAATAGCAAAGAGAAGCTGTGTTTGGGTGAGATCTGGAGATGTTTCTTTTGAAACAGAATGTGTCGAAATGTGTACTGCCCTACAATTTATAGAGTAGTTAAGTCATGGGAATTAAGCTATGGTTTCCCTTTGCCACTGCTACCTTTTACACTAATTAAAGTCAGAAGTTGGCTTCTGCTTTGAGGTAGGCCAGAAAGCAAAAGAAGTTCCTTGTGTAGGACGGTATGACTCTGATATTTGTTTCATCTGTTTTGATAAAGGTCATCTTTTATTGACCTTCACAAATCTAGTGGGAGGCTACTCTACTGATGTAGATTTTGTTTGATGAGTGATGGCTGTGGGAAATATATCATATCTTCTGGTACATTTATTTAATGAGCTTTGGATATTGGTCCTCCAAGCTCATCTCGAAAGTCAGCCCATTTAAAAACTGGCTGAATTACACCCGAGTGACTTTCACTTACACCATTTTAGCTCATGTGCCAGAGGGTACGATACACAAATCTCTCAATGATAAGAGCACTCAAATGTTTTTAAGGGAGGGGGGAAATTGAATTAGTTAATAATTAATAAAATATTTAATTATTATGCCATCTGAGCTTCAATTCCTAGGGGCAAAATTGCAATGAACTTGGTGCCAAATTCTGACTTCCAATTTCCTGAAAGTTTTCTTCCCCGGTACGAGAAGCTGATATTTCTCTACCTCATTCATGAGGTACTGTTGACATTGTGGTAGTGTCTTGAGCTTACCTTCATTGTTGGGATATGATGGAGAGAACTGTTTGATTCCCTAGTTGCACATCTTTTCACTTTTCCTGCTTCTTAATTGGAAAAGTCTTATGAAGAGATCTCCCAATCTTATGTTCCCTTAGGATTTAGCTGAACATGGGAAGACTGTAGATTAAATCTAAACTAAATTAAAATCCTGCACTGTCAGGATCTTGTTTTACTCCGCTTGAAAAGAAGCAGAGATTTTTTTAAAATTCAAATGCAGTTTAAAAAAGAAAGAAAAATTCAGAAAGGAAGTAACTGGACTTTATTTCTCATTTATTTCTTCTTTTCTTTTCAGTGATTACCTGATTATATTATGGAATCATTATTTCTATTGAGAAGGTACAGTTGAAATTGAATGGAGAGTACTTCACATAAATTGGATACATATTTGAGGTTAAAACAGTAATAATAATGTTAATAATGAGAAAAGGGAGCTCTTAATTTCATATCTCCTTAAAGTTGTACTGGATTTTTCCTACAGAAAAAAATGGCATGTTATGTCACTCCTGAGACAATTTTTCTTCTTCCTGATTTATAAATCCAAAACTGTGCCAAATCCTGTTGCTTTTCAGATGTTTGGATTTGAAGTGCTATCAAGCACAACTAGCAGAAGGCTACTAGAACTAAGATGCCTAAAAGGTTAGTGTTGTCATGTATCTCTTTGTTGCCATTTAGTAGTTATCTGGATTTTTTCAGCCTAGATCTGACAGTCCCACAGGAGAATGGAAGGGCTGTGGAAGCCATACTTCAAAACATCTGGATTGGAACAGTTTTCCTTCTCCTAAATTAAACTACGGGTTAGAATCAGTTTTTATTTCTTTTCCAAAGTTGTCTTGCCTTAGCTATGGGAAACAGCTGGGTGATCCCTAGTTAGTCCTTCCTTCTTAGACCTGGGAAAAAGGCAACACTAAACCACTTCTGAAAATTGATGGACTTGTCCGTCCAGATTCCAGAAGTCAAGAATGGCTCAAAGCCCAGCCTCCCCTAGAAATGGGCAACCAAAGATCCACATCCCTCATCAGTGAGATAAGCAATCAGATCTCCTGAAAATCTTGATGCCTTCTCTTCTCTTCATCAGTGTCAAGAAAGCAGTCTTCTCCTATAAAAAGAAAACAATAATAACAAAATAATCGATTTCCCATAGCAGCTTTATAACTGAGATACAGTTGCCGGATCAGCTCCAGATCAGTACCATTGCCTAGAAATGGTGTTCGTTTGACTTTTCATTTCCCTTTTGCACGAAGGATTCATTTGGTATAGAGACAGTCAACAATGCAGCTTACTTTTCTCCATCTTCTCCACAGGCCGTTCCCCCCTCAATTTACTAAAGCCACAAACTAGTTCCATAATGATAAATAATGGATAAAAATAATGTTCCTAATAGAGTGATTGAGCATGCTATGGTATTCACCGCACTGTATTTAAAATAAAATAAGGCTGGGTAGCAGGTTGGATTTGATTCAAAATACCGTCTTCAGAGCATGCAGGAGCACAAATATAGTGCCTGGCTGAAACTGGTTAAACAGCTGTGATGCAGCACACAGCAAACCATGTGAAGATGCTATACATCCGAAATGCATTTGGCTCACTTCAGTATTATTTTATATCACCACTTAAGGATGCCTCTCCTTGGCTTTCTTGCCTGGGTTCCAAAGATAATTCCTGATCCCCCTCATTGTAAGAATGAGCCTCTGCTCAAGAACAGGCTGAAACATCTGCAAAATTTATTGGTAGCCTTTAGGAATCAGGAAGGCAGCTTCAGCAAATGTTCATCTAAAACTTTGATGTTTGCTTAGTCAGTTCCTGCAACTTACCCGGTTTTTGAAAATGTTAAGTCTTTTCATTTCTAAACATAAAACCTTAATATCCTCCTATCTAGGTCAAGCTGGGAAATTGAAGATTTAAATTCATACAATTCAGCAAGTTATGTATGTGTATATAAGTGTAAAGTTGGAGAAGTGAAGGAATTGTCCAGATACATAAAAAAGCGGGTATATATAGATTTTCTATTCTCCAGTCTATCTCCTTCCTTCCTTCCTTCCTTCCTTCCTCCCTTCCTTCCTTCCTTCCTTCCTTCCTTCCTTCCTTCCTTCCTTCCTTCCTTCCTTCCTCCCTCCCTCCCTCCCTCCCTCCCTCCCTCCCTTCCTTCCTTCCTTCCTTCCTTTTCTAAATTAGGTATGATTGATTAACATACTTGTTCTATTCATGTTTAATTTGGAAACTACAATAACAATGTTTTCTGAATGACCGGAGTTTGGTCTTATCATGCAGTGCTATGCTACTCCAGATACTTTTTTCAGATTTTTTTTTAAATTGAGTCAACCAGAAAAAATATTGATAGTTGTAATGCAACACATTTAAGGACTGAACAGGGGACTATTCCATTTTTGGGAGGGAGAGGAAAATAATTTTCATACCTGATTTTCAGAAGGTGAGATGGAAAAAACCAACATTGCTTCCCTATCAGGTAGAATTTCTTCATCAAACATAATCTCCATTAAAAAAAAATTCTCATATTGTTATTTTGTCAAATCAACAGTTAATCAACATTTAATAAATGTAGATCAAAATGTAATGGTAGTTATTTATTATTCTTATTTCTATACTATGTAGTTTCTAAGACCCTAAACTCAAGGCTACCCACTATTTAAAGAACTGAATTTAAAATTGTTGATAATACATGGAGAGTTTCATACACTAAACAAAATTGATGTGAAATAACATGAATGGAGATAGAAAGGTTCAACCTCATTAATTTGTTTATCTGGGGAATTGTGGAAAGGAACAAAAGGAATCAATTTATGGAATGGGCTAAGTAAATATCTGATAGAAAGATACATTCTGAGTTTAAATGGAAATGGTAAATAAAGGAAGGTCCAAATGAGTGCAAATATAAATAGGCAACAATTACAGAGGACTGCTAGGCTGAATGGATCTTAATTTTCATATTAAATCAAAATGTATAAGTAGCATAAATTAAAGACAAAGGGTAGCAAAGAAGAAGAGGAAGATCATTATTTACGACTCATTTATTATTCCTACTAGCTCATTTATCATCTCAATTTGATTTGAAATAAATTAAAATGAAGGGCTATGATTTATTGGCATGGAGACCATTTGCAACCTAATATTCCACACCAAATATTGTGATTTGCATAAAAAGATGGAATGTTTTCCCTATTTTCCTACTCTAATGTAAACAGTTTGACAAACAACACTTAAATGCATTAATATATGAAAGAATATGCATCGCTAGCTTTTTATGTATTTACTCTGTTTGACAGTCTTTGTAATATGTTATGGCTATACTACACTATATTGTTTATGCACAGTATGTGTATTCTTTAATGATTGTGCATCTCTTATTAAATTCTCTAGAAAAGATTGCTTAAAACTCACTGCTGTCCACAAGAAATGTCGGCAATTTTAGAAAAAGAGGATTAGATAAAATAAATAAGATATGCTCACAAGCAAATCTTTGCAAGGGAATATAGTTGATTGCATAATATACCCTGAAAGTTTGTGATGATAATTGTTATTTGAATAGTTGGAAAGCTAAGATTCCTTAGCTTTTCCTAAAATGGGAAAGCTAAGATTCCTGCTAAGATTCCTGCTAATGTTGCATCACTACTTTCCATTTTCCAGTTTTGGGATGTCTTTCTGCTGGTTTGGCTTTTTAAGAAACATGCAAAGGAGGAGGCCCTGGGCTTGAAATAATGAACAGTTAACTGAGTAAGGATAATTTAGTGACTCCAAGAGGGAAGCATTTTCAGGGCAAGCAGAAATAAATTGTGGAGACAGATATAACCACTTAATTATAGCAGCCCAAACCAGGTGCTAAATAGATAAACCTTTAATGAGGATTTGTAAAGGCATTTGTGTTTATTATTCGAAACCACCACCAACAAAACAACAATAACCCACAACAATGTCATTAGGAAGGGATTGGGATTTAGTCCATTTGGAGAGGCAAAAAGAGAAAAGATTTTTTTTTTATTTAACTCATGGATGTTGAGAGTCTTTTGAGAAGCTTATACAACAACTGGATCCTCCAGATGAAGCAGCAGTGGATCAGGATGTAGAATCTGCCAAAAGGTAATCATATAGGAGATGTGTCGTGATAATCACCCCACTCCCAAGCATAGGAGGGTAGAAATCAAGGTTGTCATGGTCACCATGGAGTGCTATAATAAAATCACTGTCTTTTCAGCCTTTGAAAGAAAGAAAAAGATCTTAAAAGAAGCAACAGAACGTGTATTGAAAACAGTTTAGTGATTGTTCTCCTTGCGGGTAATTCATTGTACCTTGAAAGATATGTATATCAGTTCTGTTAGGTTTATACTCTTTATACCACATCAAGTACTTTGACCAAAATGAAATCGAAGCAATACAATCCATTCCTTAGCAGTGATATGGTTGGGTTTTTATGAAGATGGACCTGGATAGGATGCTATCATAGCAGCTGCTTGAGTCAGAGCAGCTGTTTAAAAATACCATCTGCTAATGCTTGGCTTGAAAGGTAGAATGTGATTTTAAGATAAGATGTCCTCTTAGAAAAAGCGACCATAACTGGGCTAGCAAAATGAAAATATACAGTGCTAATATTCTTTCAACAAGAGGTTTTATGGAAGGTTGATGTCATTTGATAGCACAGGGTTGTGGTATTATTAGTATGCTGATGATACTCAGTATACGTCTTCACCGTAGTTGATTAGGTGATGATGCTGAGCTACTAAATCAATGCTTGGAAGCTGGGTGAGTCTGGATGGAAAGGAATCTGCTCTGATTCAACCCTAGCAAGAATGTTTTTTGGTTTTTGTGATGCATCTTTGATCCTTAACAGCATTGCATTTCTCTAGACAAAGTCAGAGATCCTCCTGGATTTGCAGCTGAAGAAACAGATGACAATTATGGCCAGAGAAGCTGTTTGCATAGATTTATCTTGTGTCTCAATTGTGCAAATTCCTGATAGGGAAGGCTTGCTCATGGTCTCTCATATCTTAGTCACTTTCTAAGTGACTATCTCCTAAGTTGGGCATTTATAATGTACTCCACATGGGGCTGTCCTTGAAGACCATCCAGAAGTTACCACTAGTCCAGGATGTAGCAGTGTGACAGTGATGACCACTGTTTCTGAGCTTCACTGGCTCTTGGTTTTTTGGGGGAGATGCTGATTATCATTTTTGAAGCTCTGGGCCAAGTTATTTGCAGAATCACATTTCCATAACAATATTTGCCATTTGACTAGGTTGGATAAAGTTAGACACACTCTATGTCCCTTCTCTTAAATGACCTAGTAGGACCTAGGAAGTGTGGCCTTTTCCACAATCCCCCCTGCCTCATAGATTTGGCAACCATTTTGCCTTGGCTAGCTTTTCATCCAGGTGCTAGAAAATTGTGAGATGGGAGCCTATGGCTATATATTTTAGGGATCTAAGGAGGATGGCTGAGGTGTCAATCTTGTGCTTTGTGTTTTTTATTGTTTCTTGGTTGTATTGTTGTTGTGAGCCACCCAGAATTGTGTTCTAAGAAGGCAGCCATACCAATCTTTTAAATCTCAGAAGCAGGTGGTTTCTGACTAAGCATACTTTATACAGCATGCCACCAAAAATCTTACCATCTCTGGTCAATAAAGTTGTTTTATTAGCACTCTGGTGCCTCCTCTTTCCTGTGGGGAGACAGAAGGTGTGGAAGTTCTCCTGTCTGGTGTCCTCCCAATATCTCTGCTGCCCTTTGGTCCAAAAAGAGGAAGCACAACTACAGAATCTTCTTCACTCTCCTGCCTTAATTCCCAAACTTTCATTACTTCATGACTATTTTCTTCAGTTTGCCTTAGGACAGAACTAAGCTGGTAGAGTAAAAATATCTTAAAGTCCTGGAGTATGAACAGAGATGAATGAATTTTGTTTTATATCACTGCCACTTTATTCAGTAGAAGAGTTCTTCCTCCATACTTTATAATAAAATTGAAAAGTATACAGCATTCTTAGTTAACCAATTTATTCAAATGTGTACTCAACATTCCTTTGGAAGTTGTGTATAAGCATGCAAACATCTGCCTTGGTAGGGTGTAATCACTTTCACAAAAATCTCTTTTTATTGATCAATTCTAGAGGGATTAAAATAAACAATTATAATGGCACCTAGCACCTTCTAATTTTTTTAAGCATTGGGCAGGGAGAAAAATGAGACTAAAAGACTGCCTACAGTCTCATAAGCTTAAACAAGTAAGAGAGAAAATATACATTAAGGGCTTTTTAAATACCAGGATGTGGAAGTCACATATTAGAAGAACAAGTTTTCCAAAGACAAATAATTGAATTAATTGAATGAGAAAAGAAATGAAGATGGGATGAAGAAATTTTAGATTGGCAAAATTACAAAATGTAAGTAGATCCAAGCAGACATGAGAATGTGACACTTGAAAAATATTTTACATACGGTAAGCAGGGACAAAAATATGCAAAAATATTCAGACAGAAAAAGAAATTAAAGCAATGTTTTACAAAAGAAAGAAATAATTATAATCATCATAATAAATATGCCACCCAATTCCATTGATTTTCTGCAGAGAAAGTAAATTGAAGTAAATTAAAGTAAATACAAAACCAAAGGAAAAAAGTGAGCAGATAATAGAAGGAAAAAAAGTGTCAAGAATAAGGAGCAGAATGAAAGTATGAACCATCATTTTCATTTTATAATAGAATATAGCAGTGGTGGCGAACCTATGGCACGGGTGCCAGAGGCGGCACTCAGAGCCCTCAATGTGGGCACACGCGCCATCGCCCCAGTCCTAGGCCTTCAGCTGGGTTTTATAAAACCTTTTCGCTTTAGGCCTCCGCCGCCATGTGCAAAAAAAAAAAAGGTTCAATCAATCAGTCAATTTCAACTTCTCAGGGAAAAAAAAAGATTTTGCAAAGTTGGAATTGATTGAACTTTTTAGTCCCATTCAGTCTGCCGTTACCACCGCAGCCACGCCCACCCAATGGGCCACACCCACCCAATGGGCCACACCCACTCAGCACCCGACGATGCATAAGTGGGTTTGGGGTTGCAGTTTGGGCATTCGATCTCTAAAAGGTTCGCCATCACTGGAATATAGTGTATAGAGATCAAGAACTTGAAATGGACAAGAACAGGCAACAAGAATAAAGGACAAAGAATATCATCCTAGTACAGGAGATCCTATTGATACTTTATAAACTGGATAAACATAAGAGTAATACTGATCCAATTTTTTTTATTGATCCAGTAAAAATAGGGGAAATACGCTCCTTGTAATTTTATCTTCATTGAAAGATGAGAAAGCTTTTATAGTTAAGAATTCAGCTGTTTCACGAATTGGAAGACAGGTGTCACAAAAATCATTGCATTTCAAAATAGCTGTATTTATTTCTGGAACAGAGGGAATTTTGATCGAACAGGGTTTCTCTAATTATTGAAATATGTTTGTGTGTCCTTGGCCTAAATGTTTGGTGATAAAGCTATTATTACAAGGAAATATCTGACAGTAGGAAATATCACAGTTGGGTGTTCAAGGCCATGGATCAGGATGATTTCCTAAGTTAGCTGGACTTTGTGATGAATGGCAAAGGCAGATGCTTTCAGAAGAAGCAGAAAAGGCTGGCAGTGATTTGATTAGCTCGGATATATCGGATGTAAAAGAGTTCCAGCAGCACATCTTTTTCTTTCACAAAATGGTGGAATTTGTGTGCCTCTGAACAGGGATTAACAAGAGGAGACAACCAAACCAGAACAGAAAGTTCAGCCACTGTGATGGGTAATTTGATGGCCAGAATCTTAAGTCAGCAATATATCAGAGACCATTGTAATTCTCAAAGAGAAAAAGGAATAGCAGAGAATTTCACATTTTTAAGTTGCTGGATAAAAGTATTTCCAATGCTACTTACATTGCTATTCAGTGTTGCTACCTGGCTGAATTCTGTAACTGCCTTGAAAGAAGTCAGGCAAATCTGCTCAATCCTTGTTTAACAATAGGTTAAAAAAAATATTGGTTGTGGTGGATGAATTTTAACCTAACAGTAAGAGAATAAAAAGAATGTATGGTGATTTTTCTCAATGTGCAGCATGCATTACAGAATAGCGAGCTAAGTAGCTTTAGCCCATTAACATTGAAACACAGATAGTTCTGTGTGCTAAATATTATAGGACTTCTAAAACATAATTGGTACTATTGGATCACACTGATGTGAGAGATCTGACTTTAATACCTGGAAATTACTGTTAATGTGTTTCTTGATGTTTGGCGAAGGAAACCTTTGCTCAGTCAGAGCTCTGCATTTGTCTATGCAAAATTTATCTTGACAGAGAGTTGTAACTTAGTAATCAGGCTGTCATTTGCAGATTCTGGAGTCCCCATGCTTGATTACTTATCAGATGATTCAATTAGCATAGAGGTCAGTAAACATAAATAACTATTTTCTTAGTTTAACCAGCTTCCTAAACAAAATGGATTCTGCTCTGAAGACATAGGAACCATGCCTCAAAAAATACTGCAGCAGTTCTAGCTACTTAGTGTTTCCATTGGAAACCTAGCTTCTTGTATAAGTTGCAGGTATTTTCCAGGATTTATTCAAAGCTTTTTTTATATAATGTTTACCCAGCATTAATACAATTTTGAATGGAATCCCTTAACAAGGGCTTATCATAAAAGTACAGCTATATTTTTGAAAAGAAAAACAGATCAAATGACTTACAGACTCCATGCAGCATATTCACCCTCCAATGCCTTAAAGGAGGGGTCCCCAGCCCCCAGTCCATGGACCAGTGCCAGCAACCAGTCTGCACAAACAAGCAAAGCCCCATCCATGGGATGCAGGCAGCACACAAAACCATACACTTTCTGGTCCACAGAACCAGTCCCGGGTGCCCAAAAGTATGTTTTCAGATCTTTTGCAAAGTTAATTGCTAATTATGACTTCAATTTTCAGGTAACAAAAGGTAAAAATGGTTACATCTATGGAGAATAACCACTTTAGCCACATTTAACTTTATATGTGATGGATGCATGTTATCTTCAAATCAAGATAACAGCAACAACAACAACAATAATAATAAAGTTGGAAGGGACCTTGGAGGTCATCTAGTCCCAGCCCCTGCTCAGGCAGGAAACCCTATACCATTTCAGACAAATGGCTGCCCAGTCTTTTCTTAAAAACTTCCAGTGTTGGAGCATCCACAACTTCTGGAGGCAGGTTATTCCACTGGTTAATTGTTCTAACTGTCAGGAACTTTCTCCTTAGTTCTAGGTTGCTTCTCTCTTTGATTAGTTTCCATCTGTTGCTTCTTGTCCTGCCTTCAGGTGCTTTGGAGAATAGCTTCACTCCCTCTTCTTTGTGGCAGCCCCTGAGATATTGGAACACTGCTATCATGCCATTCCTTGTTGGTGGTGGAATTCAAATATGTGAACAACTGGTTCTCTGTGTGGATGCCGCTTCCAGACGTCCATTCTGGGCCTGGGCAACAAAAAATTAGCTAGAAGCTCTTCCGAACTGGTGCAAAGTGGCTGAATCCCACCACTGCCCGTAGTCCTTCTCTTCATTAAACTAGACATACCCAATTCCAGCAACTGTTCCTTATATGTTTTAGCCTCCAGTCCCCTAATCATCTTTGTTGCTCTTCTCTGTACTCTTTCTAGAGCTTCAACATTATTTTTACATCATGGTGACCAAGACTGGATGCAGTATTCCAAGTGTGGCTTTATCAAGGCACTGTAAGTAGTAGTATTAACACTTCACATGATCTTAATTCTATCCCTCTGTTAATGCAGCCTAGCACTGTATTGGCTTTTTTGGCAGCTGCAGTACACTGTTGGCTCATATTTAAGTGATTGTCCACTAGGACTCCGAGATCCCTTTCACTACTATTGATCCAAGTACCACCTATACTATACCTGTGCATTTGATTTTTCTTGCCTAAATGTAGAACCTTACTTTTTCACCATTGAATTTCAATGTTCAAGTCTGTCCAGATCCTTCTGTATCTTAAGCCTGTCTTCTGGAGTGTTGGCTATTCCTGCCAGCTTGGTGTCATCTGCAAATTTGATGAGTTCCCCATCTATCCCCTCATCCAAATCGTTGATGTTGAAAAGCACTGGGCCCAGAATAGATCCCTGGGACACCCCACTGCACACTTCCCTCCATGTAGATGCAGTTCCATTGAGGACCACATGCTGAGTGCGGCCAGTCAGCCAGCTATGACTCCATCTGGTGGTGATGCTGTCTAACCCACATTTTTCTATCTTATCAAGTAGTACGTTGTGGTCTACTTTATCAAATGCCTTAATGAAGTCCAAGTAAATTATATCCACAGCATTCCTCTGGTCCACTAATTTTGTCACCTGGTCAAATGCAATACGATTTGTCTGGCATGATCTGTTTTTGACAAACCCATGTTGTCTTTTGGTAATGAATTTGTTTGCCTCTAGGTGTTTTTCTGATTTGTTGCTTGATTATCTTTTCCAGAATCTTGTCAGGTATTGAGGTGAGGCTGATAGATGAGTTAAGTTTTTCCCTGACTCCACTCACTCACTCACTCACTTTAATTGGCTGAACTTCACTTTTGGATGGTGGCTCCTGGTATGCTCTTCCCAATCTAAAATTGATTTGAAAATGTCTTCTGGATAATCAGAAGACTAAAGGTTCACAAATACACCAAACACAAGTGTTACTATCTAGCTCAGTGTTGGTCAATTCAGGAGACTAAATTTGTAATAGGAAAGCGTATTTCTTGAAGATCAGCCACCTGATGCTCTTGAGAAGTCTGGTGTTCAATATGCCATTCAAGATAATCATACAGCATCTGAGATTTTGTGATGTGGTTCTGTGTGAATTCTTCATGACCACCATGATGGGACGTGAAATAGATTGGTGTACTCAGTTAAAATATTGTGAAGCTAAAGATATTGTAAGTACATACAATTCCTGTTGCCATGGCATTTAAAAACATGACAGCCCTTCCTAAATGAGTGTATATGCTGCAACTATGATAGAAAATTGTGTCCCTTGCCTGGGTCTGTAAAAGATTTCTGCCTTCAAAGAAACCAACCTTCTCAGCTGTATAGTAGTGGCAACTTTCAGCTATGCTATATGAATAGAGGCCTGTGAAGTGTTTTGTTAGACTTTAGTATGTTAGTACTGCAGTGGAGTAGGGAACTTGAAAGCCATGAGACATGCACAGTCCTTGTCCACAAAAAATTATGGCCTGTAAGGGAATTTTGCCCCATTTTTCACTCCGGCCATTAAATTATTAAGTCAACTATCTTATGGAGAGAAGATTGCCATTTTCCCTTTATTAATTGCATCAGGGGCAAGTGATCTCAAGCAAGATTAGTTAGAAGGAAAAATAAGGGTTCTTCTTTTCCCTGAACTAGTTACAAATCAGTAGTTTTTCGCAGTTTCTTGCCAAGGGAGTTTTATAATGATGGTGGTAGATTATTACTATTTTTTTCCTTTCACTTTTCTCCAACTAATCTGTTTCTTGGTTAGAAAAGGTATGAAAATATGCTGTACATATAAGAAGGGGAAAGTACACACAAGCAGTTCCTTGACTTATGACTACAATTAGGATCAGAATTTCCATTGCTAAGCAAGACGATTGTTAAGGGAGTCATGCCTGATTGTACGACCGTTTTTGCCATGGTTGTAAATCAAATCACTGCTGTTGTTAAATGATTGTGTGGTCATTATGCAAATCTGACTTTCTCCATTGACTTTGCTTGTCAGAAATTGGCTGGGAAAGTCCCAAAGGGTGATTTACAGACCCTGGGATGCTGCAACCATCATAAACACATGCCAGTCGCCAAACAGCCAAATTTTGATCATGTGACCATGCTATAATGGTTGCAAGTGCGAGGACTGGTTGTAAGTCACTTTTTTCAGTGCCGTTGTAACTTTGAACAGTCCTTAAACAAATGACTAAGTTGAGGAGTAAAATAGTTGCCAACTTTTGATCCACATCTTCGTTAAATTTCAGTGTTCCAGAATTTAGCAGAAGGAAATGAAAAACAAAACAAAACAAAAAACACCACTATGCAGATATTTGTCTGCACATAGAAAATAAATTTGAGCAATAATATTTATTGATATGGCAGTTAAAAACTAAGTGCAAAAGTTTGAAACTTCAGAAATCTACAATTATGAAAATAATGTATAAAGGGTTCAAAAATGCTCAGAATAACAATGTGAAATGCACAGAATTTAATCAAATTCTGTGCATTTCACATTGTTATTCTGAGCATTTTTTGAACCCGTTATACATTATTTTCATAACTGTAGATTTCTGAAGTTTCAGACTTTTGCACTTAGTTTAGAATATGGCTCAGAATAATTCAGGGAAAAAACTAGTGAATTTCAAATGAGTTGTGCAGCTAGCTCTTTAATCAAAATATACTTTCATCTGAACATTAATCATATTAATTTGTAACATGAGTTCTGCATTTACAGATAGTTGATATTTCCTGTAATTCTTTGTGTTTGTCAACTCTCTAGGAAAATCCTTTCAAATCTGATTATATTCTTTCATTTTTTCACTGAGCCAGGATTTAACTTGACAGCCATTTTCAATAGGCCTGCCTACAATGTCATGTACATTAACATGTTTACAAGTGTGGTTAGCAATCCAATTAACTGAACAGGGCTCAAAAATGAGTTTTTTAAAAAATCCTTTTATTATATGTAATATGAAATTCATGAACAGCTGTTTCACTTTTTAGGTGCAGTGAAATATATAATGGATACAATTCAGCTAACTGTGGCTACATGCTGTTATCCATAGTAGATTAAATGATTAGGTGTGGTTAATCGTGAAAGTAATAAAAACTTTTTCTAAGACTTCTTGTAGGAATTGATAAGGTAAGAGTCCCTGTGGATTTTACTCCGCTAGTCTTTGCCGACTATAGGGAGCGGTGCTTACCTCCGTTTCAAGGCCATTGAGCCAGTGCTGTCTGAACACATTTTCATGGTCATGTGACCAGCATGGCATTATAGAGCACTGTTACCTTCCCACTGAAGTGGTACCTATTGATCTCACATTTGCATGCTTTTGAACTGCTAGATTGGGAGGAGCTGGGGTAAGGATGGGAGCTCACCCATCGCATAGCACTCGGGTCTTGAACCTGGACTGCTGGCTTTTCCAGGTGACAAGCCCAGTGTCTTAACCGCTGAGCCACTGTACCATCCCTGTCGGAATTGGTAGTACATTAGAAATATAATGCAAACAATAATATATACTGCTAATACTCCTCAGTGGGTATTTTAGAGGGATCTATGTTTTCTAGTTTGAATGATAAATGCAAACTTGGGGTTTTGGAAGGCAGATTGGTGATATTTTCATCTTGATGGTCATCTATACTTACCAAGCAGTCGTTTGATTATGATATCAACGTGCTCAGTGAAATGTCTGTATGAGCAGTTAACAGGTGCAAGCCTGTTTGGTGAAGTGGTTAAGGTACCGGGTTAGAGACCATGAGTGCTGATCCCATCTTAGGCATGAAGCCAACTGGATGACTTTGGCCAATCATTCTCTTCAATCTTAGAAAGGAGGCAATAGCAAACCATTTCAGAAACTGTTGCTGCAGAGACTTGTCTGCTGGAGTTAAAACTGACTTGAAGGTATCAAAAAAGAGTAATAAAGCCCTGGCATTTAGCAAATTAACAGCTGAAACAAAGGAACAAAGTTTCACTATTAATATACGTTAAGATTCTATAAAGTAGGGCAGGTAAAATAGTAGACCAATTTTCAGTGGGCTGAAACTTATAGTGCTGTCAAAAATGTTTCCCCACATTTTCTTAATAAATTACTTCTGGTATGTTGATATTTCACATTTACATTACATTTTTGAATACCTGAATGCTTAATATTAAGATATTTGTCAGTTGATGAATTTGGATTTCATAGTTCTTCAAACACTGATGTATGATAATATTTGATAGCTGTAATTGCAGTACTGACAACTTTATTTTTGCTGTATTCTTGTACCAATGTTTGTAATTTTACTTATGAAAATGGATTCCCTTTTAATACTACCACTGTGTAATCTTAGGATTTTATGTTAGGATTTTAAAAATATTGTTATATATTATTAATATATGTTTTTTCTAGAATGTAGAATTATTATTATTATTAGTTTGTGCCTCTTAGAACCTACCTGGAGAAGCAGATTTGTTTTCAAGTCTCACAATTCATCCTTTGCAATATAACAAAAAATATCATTTTTGGATTTTAAAGGATAAGTTAAAAGGGATTGACTGAGTTTTTGTTCTTTAACTGAAAGTGTATAAACAACGAATAACTGTGAACTATATAACAATGTGTCAAACGTTGTTTTCTTCTTATATGTTAATTACGATTAAGTACAATCACTGAGAAAACCTCTGAAGATGTTCAAGACTGGTTGGAGTGTTGACCTATTGCTGACACTTAAAAAAGGTCACTTGTGCAATAGTGAAATGTTCTCTTTCTAGACATCATGAACTTTCATCCTGTCATTTTATGGGTATCCTAGGCTCAAAGCTATAACATTTTAAACACCATGGTTGCAAACTCTGAGGAAAAATGCATCTTCTGTATTGTTAAATCTGTAAGGTAGAGATATCTGCTTGAAGGTAATTTGACACACAGAGTTAGAACAAATAATATTGCCAAGTGCTATTCTGCTGGTACATAATTATAGACTTATTTGGCCTTCCCTGAGACAATCATATTATTGTTTGGGAATGGGTATCATTCAATCTCCCCTTTTCCTCCTTCTCCTCCTCCTCGACCCGGCGGCCTGGAAAATCTGGATGCGGCCCGGCGGCCTGGAAAACCTGGCCTGGCCGGCGGCCTGGAAGGCCTGGAAGACCTGGAGGCGGCTTGGTGGAAGAACGGGTAGGCCTTTTTGGCTGGATGGTGGGGGGTTGGATGGGGGTTGGTGGGGGGAGAGGGGCTGTTTAGTCTGCCCCTGCCCCCCCGCCACTACCCATTCCACCATCCCCACCCATACCATCATTCCCACCATTCGCACCACTCCACCCCACTGTCAGGACGAACGATAAGGACATCTACTGCTGCCACTCCCTGCCCCACCTTCCATTTGTCTCAGCTCCCTGAACTAATCCAACGTCTAGGAGGACTGTTTTCCCCCCTGTCTTGGCTTTTCTGCTGTGGGACTCTGGACTCTGTGAACGGACTGGGATGTACCTCAGGTCAGAGCTG
>NW_015386262.1:508414-509455 GCF_001527695.2 Protobothrops mucrosquamatus | reverse complement strand
ATTAGGGACCTGAAGTCATATCTATCTCCAGAATTTTTTTTTCCCCCTAGGACTACTCTTTACCCAGGATTGCTGAAGATCTGTCGTATATCTTCTTGCCATTTTGAAATGTACAAAAACTAGTAGAATGAGCTCTAAAACAGGCTTAACAGTTTAAAAAAACTAGCTCTTTTTATGTTTGCAATATATTCCTATGTCACAAGTATAAATATATATTCTAGTAATTCTGATATAACTACATTTTTGGAGATAACCAGAATACATTGTACAAGTATGGTTCTGGGAGGATAAGAAGGTATTTACATGGGTAGAGTTTCAACAAGCATCTAATCTATTAGTATAAAGTAGCAAAATGGGCTACGACTCTTGTAGTCAAACTCTTTTGCCTATTTTGAGCTAAAGTTAAAACGCTTGTGAAATTTTTATTATGCAGATCTATATATATGATCTGCAGAATGATCTGGAAATGGGGGAGATAAATATAGAGCCCTTGTCATGTTCAGATCATGCTCTCCTTAGGATGGACTTCCAGACCGCTTCCCCCCGCCGCAGGGAGACGGAACCGCCTAGATGGTTCCGTCCCAGGTGCCTGATGGACCCGGAGAGGTTTCTGACGGAGCTTGGGCCATATCCGGAGGATCTAGGTCACGACTCGGCGGAAGATCAGGCTGCGGCCTGGGATGTGGCCGCAGCCGCAGCACTGGACCGAGTCGTGCCGTTGCGGCCTCAGACCCGACGTAGATCTCAATTAGCTCCTTGGTTCACCGAGGAGCTGAGAGAGATGAAACGCCGGAAAAGACGCCTAGAGAGCAGTTGGAGGACTACCCGAACCGAACCCGACTGAACACAGGTAAGGACACGTTAGATCCTACCTTGTGGCAATGAGGGTGGCGAGGTCTAACTACTACTCCACCCTCATTGCGTCATCAGATAATCGCCCGGCCACCCTCTTCAGGGTGACCCGCTCCCTCCTTCAACTGAGGGGGGGGACCCCCTGGTGGGGAGGGCTGAGGACTTTGCACAATATCTGAATGATAAAGT
>NW_015386262.1:497631-507263 GCF_001527695.2 Protobothrops mucrosquamatus | reverse complement strand
AATAATAATAATAATAATAATAATAATAATAATAATAATAATAATAATAATAATAATAATAATAATAATAATAATAATTAGGTAGACCCAGCTAACTCTCCTTGCATATATTAAATAACTCATGCATATTATTTAAATCATCTTGTCTGTCCTCCTTCCCCCAGACTTTACATGAAGTAGCTCCTTCCCCTAATTTAACAAATTGCAAACTGTTTTTGAAACTTCCTAGTATTGTGAAAACGATTTGCAACACCGAAAGGAAAGAATGCTCTAGTTGCTTTATACAGAAAAGATCGAGTGGTTCAATTCCTGCATGCTGCTATTAGTTGTAGAAAGAGGTGATGCCCTTTTTCTCATTAAAAGAAGTATAAAATGATAGGCATAAAGTATTATTTTTAAAAAATGACTGGAAAAGTTTGCATTTCTTCTTGATGCGCCCAGGAAAGTCTTACTGGCTATCTCTCCCTGGGGTCAAAACCTTTAAAACTAAGTAAAAATGATATTTTGTTACACAGATTCTTCCTCCAAGCACACAATCCATAAGTTAAACTCTGTGGAAATGTTTTACTTAATTCTTGCAGATGCCACTTCTTACATATTAAGCTCTGCATTCATTCCCAAGACAAACAGATGGTCAGCAAAACCAATTAACCTTTTTCCCTCTGCCTTTCAGACTCACCATGTCTTCAAAGCCCACAGACAAATGAGCAGATACTATCAGGAGATTTCATGTCAAAGCATGATGAATAGGAAAGACTTGGCTGATGTACTTTGAACTTGCTCAAGTGGACCTCCTGGCCATAAATGTGGAACACCTGAAGGTGAGGTCTTATATTTTGACAGAAACAGGTAACAAGGAAAAAAAGCACTGAAACAAATGATTAATGCTTGCATTTTTCCCTCTTCATCCCTAGAAAGAAAATTTGATAGACTTATTTATTTTAAAGAAGAAATGCACAAAGCAGGGGAGACCATTGCTTCTCAGGTCTTCCACAAAACAATAGGATAAAAATAAACTTCAGCCACACATGAAAGGGTCGATGAAGTAATTTTTAAACATTCATTTTGACTTGAAATTTTGGGGAATGTATGAATATTTATGCCATGCTACCAAGATAGCACAAATTCATCTACTTGCTTTAGTTTTTCACTGTTGATATACTTGTACAGTTTTGTATAACTCCAGATCATAGTCTTTGGAGAGTTACTCAATTTTTCCCCAAATTCATCCTTGATTCTTACATTGTCATCATTCACTGGAGTATAATACAGAACTGTCACCGATTTAGGAATTCCTGCTTTTATTTACACCTGCAACATTCTAATCAGGGGTTCCCAATCTTGATAACTTTAAGATACATGGACTTCAACTCCTGGAATTTCCCATACTAGCTAAGGAATTCTGGGAGTTGAAGTCTACACATCTTAGAGTTGCTAAGATAGGAGACACCTGTTCTAGATTATACCAGTTCATGTATTCTGAAAAAGTTCTTAGCTCTTTCCTTATAACTTAACTCTACTTCCCTGCATGTATTTATCACTTCCATTCCACGATAAGACCATCTTCATTCCAATCTCTTTCAGCTTTCTCTTTTATTTTATTGTCACACAAGTTATGTTTTCAGGCTTTTTACCCTTCTAACATTTCAAATTGCAATTTTCAACTTGTAACCAAGTTGCCCATAAATAGTGAACTCTATTAGCAAGATATGCTAATAAATGTATAATAACCAGCTCTTCCAACTTCTTTGTCACGGCAAAGCCATGAGCTGCCAAATAGTTGATTGGCATGCTAGCTGAGCTCTGCTCTCAAATGGCTTGCAAAATTCTGGAAAATTTAACAACTGGCTCTTACAAGTCAGTATGTGCTGGCTCCAGTTACCAGTGATAACTTATCACGGCTTTGATCAACCGAATAATGATCAAACAAGCATAGGAAAAATGTGTTGTAATATATCCTCCCTTGTCCTGCAGTGATGGTCAAGTCAAGGACAAGGACCAGGATGAAGAGAAAGTTATTTTTTCAGAAATCAGAGGTCTCTTCTCTTCTCTTCTCTTCTCTTCTCTTCTCTTCTCTTCTCTTCTCTTCTCTTCTCTTCTCTTCTCTTCTCTTCCCTTCCCTTCCCTTCCCTTCCCTTCCCTCCTCTTCCCTCTTCCCTCTTCTCTCTTCCCTTCTTTTCCTTTTCCTCTTCTTTCCTCTTTTTTCCTTTCTTTCCTTTTCCTTTTTCTTGGCTATTATTGCCAGTATCATTTCTGTTAGCATAATGCAGGGTTCCATACAGAAATGAGGTTTTGTATAATCATAGCATGTAGATAGCATAAATGAGAATATTTTGGGAAAGTATTGACTTTAGCTTTCCTGCGGTTATGCACTAATCTAAAACAGTAATATCTGAATGTTGGAATCATAGGAAAATATTCTACAATAGACTAATTTCCTTATGCGATTTCATCATTCATATGTTACTATCAGTGCTTTTTTTGTAAAAAAAAAAAAAAAGGTGCCGGAACTCACACATGTCATACAACCCGCCTTGTCTATCCTACAAGGTTCCATCCAAAAAAAGTGCCAGAACTCCGTTCTCACCATTCTATGACAAAAAAACCTGGTTACTATTAAGGGACAGAGAGAGAGAGGAGAGAAAAGAGAGAGAAAGAGGCAGAACAGTGATACTGAGGTAAGGCAAACCTAAGAATATTTTGCATGGGAATATTAGCAAAATGGAAATAAGTATTCTGGCATTCTTAATAAATGCAATCTTCAAGTGTACATGCTGCATTTAGCAAATCTGTTTGAAAACCAACAAATATTTATATGCAGTGCACAAAGAAGCTAATAAAGCATGAATATATAACCTTGAGTAAATAAAAGGAAATGTTAAATCACCTGCCTTAGAACAAACATGTCTGTTGAAACGTTATATAAGCTATCATTCTAATCACATTCTTTGAGAGGTCAGTGACAATCTGAAAGCACTGTAGTTATCTTGAGAAATGCATTGTACTTTTGTCAAAGTTGTAATGAATGGTCTGTAATTTGATGTCTTCACCTATAACCACAGCTGGTAATAGGCATGAGTCATGTCAGACATGTGGCAGAAATCAACATCTAAGAATTCTACAAAATAAGAAAGAGCCATAATTTCCCTTTATAAGCCTGTTCAGAGAACAGAATCATCAGGGTTTTCTCTAATGTGTGGATTGGTATTTTGGTTTGTATGCAAGTGAAAAGCACTTCAACTCAAGTAATGCAAATTCATTTGGACAAGTGGTTGCTTCAGTGGCTCATTTTAAACTCTAAATTATATTTTATTAACAAAGTGCATATATTTCCATTCTCCATCTATTTGGCTTGAGCTTATACATGATTCCATTTATTATTCTACTAATGAGCTATGCCAGTACAATAGGTTTAGAGCAGGGGTGTCAAACTCGCAACGTCACATGATGTGTCATGACGTGTTGCAACTTTTTTCCCATTGATGGCAATGGGGTGGGCACAGTTTCGGCATGACGCATCCAGCCCGCGGGCTGGCTGTTTGATACCCCTGGTCTAGAGGCATCCATTACAACTGTTGTGATGCCAAAATGATAACATATGAGAAATATATCATCAAATATAAAAAGAAGCCAAGAAAAGGGAATAAAAAAATACAAATGGATGAAGAAAAGATTTAGAAATGTTGCAGAGGTTATAATTTTGCAGTATAACACTTGATGATTGTTATACCATCAAATCAGTGTTGACTCTTATTGACCACAAAGATAGATTTTCTCCATGAGAATCTGTTCCCAAACCGACCCTCCAGATCTTATAATGGTGGACCCATCATGCAGTTGACCAGCTGTTGATCATCCTCTTCTTCTCTTTCCTTCCATTATTCCCAGCATTATACACTTCTCCAGAGAGTTAGATCTTTGCATCATGTATCCAAAATAGGATATTTTGATCCTTTTCTTTTGTGCCTCAAATGACAAATCTGGGTTAGTACATTATATTCAATAATCTATTTGTTTCTTTTCTTACCACCGTATTTTTCCATCTATGAGACACACCCTTGTATAAAATGGCCCCCAATTTTCTAAACAAAAATTCAGAAATCAACATTTTAAATATTAAACAAACCACATCTTTAGTGGCAGTAAAACAAGTGGCCATGCCATCACACAAGGGAAGCAATTTCCTCCAATCAGATGATGCTCTGTGACTTAGTCCCGCCCACCCTCTCGGCCGTCAATCACTGTACTGAGGCAGCTTCCCGGGGCCTCTTGTGGCTTCAGCCTGAGCTGCGCCAGTGAAAAACAGATCATAGAAAGCGGCTTCACTGGAACTGGCGGCATCCTTGGGGCAGTGCGATCATATAGCACCAGGCAGCATCTCGGGCCGGCTTTCTCCCAATCCAGGCGGCATCTCGGGCCAGTGATATCCTCCTGCACCAGGCGGCATGGCAGTGGCATGTAAAGAACCCACACAGGCATGCCCTGGGCTGCAGAGGTTACCATTATTTTTTCGTGTATAAGACACTGCACTCGTATAAGATGCACCTGATTTTTGAACAGGGTGTTTGCAGGAAAAAATAGCGTCTTATACACGAAAAAATATGGTAATTATCCATTTTAGAATCTTTCTAATCCACTTTTTCAAATTCCAACTAACCACTATACTAAAATGATTCTCCCCTAAAAACACCCATTTTTGGTTTTGATTTGTTTTATTGGTAGAGAGCCATATACTAAGTTGTAGTTTAGGTATGGTTCCCAGTTTGAATTGAATTCTGTCACAGATTTAGTTTTAAGATATGAAGTTATTGTAGACAGTTTAGGTTAGAACCCTATATTTAATTCCTTTAGTGAATTTAAATATTATGCTTTGGAAATGTGTTCATTTGTTATGATAGATGTGTTCAGAAGTACATATGAACAGTATCTTCTTTGAAAAATACAGATTTTTCATGGGGTCTGGATAAGCAAAGCAAAGGTACAGAATGACCAGACCTGTGTCCTTTTAACATTAAAAAAATGTTCAGTTTAATAGAGTTTAAAAGGAACATGAAAGATGTTCTCATTTCCTGCTTCATAAAATTTTAGAGGAAAAAAAAAATCACCTATTAGATTTCAGTGAAGTGAAGGTCTCTGATTTAATTAATTTCTTTTAGTTTTCTTTTAAACTTCATAAAAGTTTAAAAAAGGAAGATAAAAACTGATGCAAACTAATACAAAGAAGAAAAAGAAAGAAGGCAGACAGAAAGCTAAAAGCTAAAGTGCAAGAAAAGGGGGAAAAATAAAAGAAAAATGGAAAACAGTGCAAAAAGATACAAAGAAGTGGCTTATGATCTTCTGTACAGAAGTTACAAGTCCAGTTATAAAGTTACCTCTTACTCTAAAGTTACCACATAGCTCTTCTTTCTGTGATCAATCTTGTGTATGAGCTGACCATGAAAACCTCAGCTCGTACAGTCTACTCATGAGGAACAGCCGTCTGAAGTGCAAGTGGGTGATCTTGCAATCTCTCCTTTATCTGGAATGACCACGCTGGACAGAATTCACCATCTGGCCTCTGATTTCTGCAGCAGTACCATCCCCTTTGCTTCAGTCCATAAATCCTTACCAGTAGTTCTTGTCATTGCCTCTTCTTGAGCGACTGGGACCCATGTCTTAAATTCTTGACTTTGGCAATGTTTTTAAATGTCTTACTTTTTGCTACACGAGAGTCTGAATGCTGCAGACTCACAACACATCTGTGGACTTAGGAATCTCAAAGCTACCATGCCAGACTTCAGCATCTGTTAGTTAACAGCAGCTCCCATAAGCACCACCTCACAATAAAAGTGAATAACTGCCAGAAAGATTTATAGCTTTATCTTGCTAAGCTCCCAGTCAGATAATTTTTCAATGTCCACTTTTTTCTGCAGTATTGCATAAAATGAAATTTTATAATTTAGAGTTCAGCAAGATATTTCTTTTCTTTCTGAGCCCAGGGATAGAATAGGGAATATTCAGACAGTGTAACGCAGTTACGGTGAGATATTATATTAGATCGTACTTTGTAAATATTTCTATTAATATAATTTATGTTTTCTTTTTTACAATATAGAATGGAAGCAAATGCTAATCTGAACTTGAGACAGAAATTTACATAAGACTTGATCACAGTCCTAAAACTACCATGGCAATCTGGCTAAATCAGTGAAATCAACATTTTTCTGTTTTCCTCTTTTCTGCGTGTATCCTGTTTCTACACCTATTTGAGATTTTCATATGTGCATCTTTCCATTATAAAGCACATTTATACTGTATGTCTGGGCAGGTATTACACACATACTTTTGCTTTTTGGTATGAAGATCGAAGTGGTTCTCCTGCAAAATGACTTAACTTCATTTTCAGATCTCGCTTGAGTCTATAGTTCTTTCATTATTTTAATACCTAATACCACAACCCATCATTATTTAGCATCATCTGTGCTAATGCCTGGGACAATAGCCAGTTCCTTAATAGAATTTCATCAGGGAGAAAACTATCATTCCAAAGGGCAGGTGCCACAATAGGGGAAGATGTGTTTCCTGCATCACACTCGATAACATTGCTTGCTTGCTTGCTTGAACCAAAGCCCACCCATTCTTCCCAGTCTTACTAGACAGACAGAAACAACTGGAGACAAATGTTCTCTCAAATAATAGAACCCATAATGGTAATCAGCGCAGTATGAGGAGCAGTGGGTTCACATGGGCATAATAAGACACATCCATCATTGTCTGCACCACTTCATCCTAGATCAGCTGTAGCATAACCAGCCCTATTTCTTTATTGTAACCTGGTCTGAAACCCAACTGAAAAATATCCAAATAATCTATCTCCTCCAACTGAAGCTCAGTCACTTTCTCAATGACGTTCCCTTAAAAGGGAATGTTAAATAAGAAATGGAAGTTGTTCAGAATTGTTGGATCCAACGATGGCTTCTGGAGGAGGAGGTGCACCACTGCTTCCTTCGAGGCTGATGAGACAAACTTCTTCCTCAAAGAAACAGATATGGAGATCCAACTTTTGTCCAGCTTTGATCCATCAAGAGTGATCTGAATATAACAGATCACTGAGATCACAGTCTGTAGATGACTGTCTACTTCCTCAGGAATCACAGCTGCAAAGTTACTGCAGATAACACTAAAAACTCAGCATCTTTACCGGATCTGTACAAATGAAGTGCAACTCTGAATGCATCCATGCAACTTCATCTGGCAGACAGAAGTATAGTCCTTGCAATGGTCCAAGAGATGTTCCTCTGATTTTTTCTTCCACAGCAGAGAACGAGTCATCTTAAACATGGCTATGGTAGCTATTGGCAGCTGGAATAATGGTAGAGAAATAATGACAACGAGGGCCTTAAGGGTGGAAAAATAGCTACACCAAAATTCTTGATTATTGTAGGATAACATTGCTCTATAAACAGTAATGGAAATTAAGCTGCTTTGAAATATCTAAAGGGATCTAGTGATACATTCTGAAATACAATCCAGTTTTGTTGGTTTAAATAGTAGAAACTATTTCAGATTAGACTATAAAATTGTGGCATACAAAATGAATACATGCATTTTCTGTGCACTGATTTAGTTTTTCAAAATCCCAAAGTGGGCTGGGGCACAGAGGCAGAGGTTCTATGTAACCCCAATTATAAACACACTTCTAAATTGCACTGAAAGTTCTTTTTTCCCCCTGTAAAATTGTGAAGGAAAAGAAATAACCTTTACTTACTGTATATAATACATTTCTGTGCTGCATAACAAAAATCTTTAAGTTTTTAGCTGAAACGTAGAGTTCTGCAGGTTTCCTGAGATTCCTGAACATTTAATGAATGTAAGAAGACCTTCCATATGGTTAAGTACAATTGTGCTTTATATACATTTTAACTCCTTTGCAAAAGAAATAAAGAAGTACCATTTTGCTGCACAGTGAGAAAGTAGTTGAGATAAAGACCCACTAAAAGAAGTGAGAGAGAAAAAAAATCCATGTAGTTAAACATTCCTGACTGACAAAATGAAATCAGTTTCATCCACCCTGAACTTAAAATCTCTGTCTCCCCCTCTCTCCCTCTCTCTTTCCTCTCTCTCCTCCCCCTCTATGATATGTGCAGCCAATTAATGTCAGTGATCCCAGTGTTTGGAACTTTCCAAGGTAACTTTCCAAGATAACCATTGGAGAATCTTCTGCTGGAAGCCGCTTAAAGTACTTTGTAGATTTTCAGTAGTTCATGTGATATATCCTCTCTGATTCTGTTCTTCCCACATTGAGAAGAAAAACCTGAAGGGAAAAAGCATTTCTATTTGGTTTCACTTGATAAAGACTTCTTGTTAGAACCTACAAAAATATAAGCAGATTCAACAGCATTATTATTTTGGCAGCTGACCTTAACCTACCTGAAGGATCACCTTTTCCCAAGAGTCTCCACCTGGCCATCTAGATCAGTGGTTCTCAACCTGTGGGTTGGGACCCCATTTGGGGTCAATCGACCATTTCACGGGGGTTGCCAAGCAAGGCTGTCCGCCATTTTTTTTGTCCATTTTTTTCCCCTTTTCCAGCGGGTGCCTTACCTCCCTTGGGCTGGGCCAGCTGGTGGTCGGCCTGCTCCGTCTCTGCCGCTTGCCAGCTACGCCTCGGCCGGTGCAGGGGGCGGAACCACGCATGCGCAGCGCTCCCGGGCAGGGAAAGTCCTCAACGTATGACCGGTTGGGTAGTCCTCGACTTACGACCGGTTTAGTCCTCGACTTACGACCGGTTTAGTCCTCGACTTACGACCGGTTTAGTCCTCGACTTACGACCGGTTGGGGTCGTGGCATTAAAAAGGTTGAGAACCACTGATCTAGATCAAGCAGAATGATCAAACTGCAGATCCTGTCAGTTAAAAAAGTGTTGCCTGGCAGGCAGCAGAAGACAAGCTTTTTCTGCAGTGGCCCCTGCTCTATGTGACATCTTTCCCTTTGAGATTAGAATGGCCCCAATTCTGTTAGCCTTTCATAAGGCCTTAAAAGCCTGGCTATATTACTGACCTGGGATGCAGAATGTGTTAAGGGCTCCATTTTCTAGCTGTATTGATAACTGGCCAACTACCTTGCTCCTATGTATATTTAATCTGGATGTTTTAGTGTTTTTAATTATAATATATTTTTCTTAATTGCAAGCCACCCAGAGACATTGTCTGATATGGGCGGCTATAGAAATTGAATAAACAAACAAACATGAATAAGTAAGTAATTATTTTTCTATATCCACATGTACATCCCAAAATGTATTCTCTCTTTCCAAAAGAATGGATTCCATCACCTTTTTTAAAAAACAACAACCAGAAAATTATTTACTGAGGTAACGGTATGAAAATAGAAATCCTGTGAAGCAAAAAAGCTAGAAGACATGCAACTTTGTGCCATATTAATAGATGCATGAAAGGACTTCCGGTGGCAGGCGATTTCGCTGGTCGCAGCTGTTTGCTGCCTCCCGCCTGTTTTGCGTAAAAGCCGGTTTGACAGCCAGCATCTGCTGTCAAACGGCTTGATACCTTTCCCCTGGGCATAAGGGGATCGGTGAGCTGCCCGGGGTAGGAGTTGAGTTCCCGAGTCGTCCTATATGGACGATGTAGGCGAGA
>NW_015386262.1:477594-496223 GCF_001527695.2 Protobothrops mucrosquamatus | reverse complement strand
TTTCTTAACTTTATGGAAGATGGAAATTTTTTTTCTTTTCTTTTTTTGTATAAGTAAGGGATGCTGTTAAACTATCTTGCTGAAATGGTAAAGATTTTGGGTATTTGAAGAACTAATTAAATGAATAATTTTTATTAATACGGAGGAGATGGATTGTTTAAGTTTAGAGTTTGGAGTTAGAGATATTAATATTTGTTTATTTGTAGTTGAATGTTAGCCTAGGTTTGGTTTGGGAAGTCCGGGGGGTGGGGGGATGGGATAAATCATTGTGTAATACTTGTGATGTATTTCTTCTTTTATGATAAAAACAATAAAACTCTATATTGAAAAAAAAAAAAAAATAGATGCATGAAAAAGTTATTTATTCCAAATATTTCAGTGCTGTTTTCAGTAACCTTCCCTCACACCTAAAGCCCTTTATATAAAAATTACAGGGAATGCAGTAAAAATAGGGGATTGTTAAAATAGGTAGAAACATTAAAAACGCAGCTGTTCAAATAAGTAATAAATAACAATTATTGGAACTGTAAGCAGGAAAAAGAAGATAGGAAAATCAAGAGAAGGTAAGATATATATTTTATAATGAAGTACTCCACAGTGGAAGCCCACCTAATTGCTACTGGAAGCTTTTTTCTCCGCAAGATGAGTGTCACTACTGAGAATGCTGCCTTCTGCACTGTGACCAAATTAACACCACCAGCTGGACATCCAGACCAAAATGAAAAGCCAAGATTCCCCAGATAACATGGTTCAAACTAAAATCCACCACCACCACCTGGAAATGGCTTAGTGTTTGATTGTTTTAAAAAAAATGGGAAAAGCTTGTTTTCTTTTTAATCCTCCTTTTCTTATTTTCCATTGTTCAGTTAACCTTTTTAAACTTGGTCTTTTTCATGGAATAACAGTCATTAAGACAAGCAAGGCATTACAAAGTTAATTTTCTATTTTTTGAACTGTGCATTTAACACTTTCACATTTAACTTGTTCAAAAGGGTTGTATGTTTCATTTTTGGCCAAGTATATTGCTCCATGTTTCAAAGATTATTCAAGTGCCATTTGTAGATTCTGGAAACCCTAATTCTAAGTTTATCACTGTTATGAAAAGAAAGTTTATAACAAACCTAATGAACAGGTGAAAATATAACCTCTAGCAAACTGTTTGAAACAATTATAACATGATTATATATTTTTTAAAAAACACCCATAAACCAAATCCCACAAATTACTACATCCATATACAGCTCACGTTATGATACAAAAATGAGGGTGTGTGTGTGTGTCAAACTATTCTCCAAAGTACCAGAAGGCAAGACAAGAAACAATGATTGAAAACTAACCAAGGAGAGGAGCAACCTAGAACTAAGGAGAAATTTCCTAATGGTGAGAGCAATTAACCAATGGAATAGCTTGCCTTCAGAAGTTGTGGTTGCTCTAACACTGAAGACTTTCAAAAAGAGACTGGACAACCATTTGTCTGAAATGATATAAGGTCTCCTGCTTGAGCAGGGGGTTGGACTAGAAGACCTCAGAGGTCCCTTCCAACTCTATTATTCTATCTTCTATATACTAGTATTTGTCATTGGAAGAGAAATCTCTAGTTCCTCTAACAGGTAAATATTTGTGCTCCTAAGTCAGTGATGGTGAACCTTTTAGAGACTGAGTGCCCAAACTGCAACCCAAAACCCACTTATGCATCGTCGAGTGCCGGCTGGGTGTGGCCCATTGGCTGGGTGTGGCCCATTGGCTGGGTGTGGCCAATTGGGTGGGTGTGGCCCATTGGGTGGGCATGGCTGCAGTGGTAACGGCAAACTGGGTGGGACTAAAAAGTTCAATCAATCAATTCCAACTTTGCAAGATCTTTTTTTTCCCACGAGAAGTTGAAATTGACTGAATCTTTTTTTTTTTTGCACATGGTGGCAGAGGCCTAAAGCGAAAAGGTTTTATAAAACCCAGCTGAAGGCCTAGGACTGGGGCGACAGTGCGCGTGCCCATAGAGACGGCTCTGAGTGCCACCTCTGGCACCCTTGCCATACATTCGCCACCACTGTCCTAAGCTAAATCTCTACATAAAAATATAATAAAAAG
This sequence comes from Protobothrops mucrosquamatus, assembly GCF_001527695.2. Taxonomy (NCBI): domain Eukaryota; kingdom Metazoa; phylum Chordata; class Lepidosauria; order Squamata; family Viperidae; genus Protobothrops; species Protobothrops mucrosquamatus. Next base: position 494,138 of record NW_015386262.1, on the reverse strand, counting down.
TTATTTGAATTAATACATTTTGTAATAATTTAGCTGCCTCTTTTCCCAGAACAAAATTGGAAATAAAGGGGCATCATCTAAACTTTTAGGATATTATCTAATCAAGTAAAAAAAAAAAGTTCAAAAACTCTGTTACATATTCTGCAGGGTAAAATTAATGCAAGGAAGAGAATTGTGCATGCAACCTTATCCCTATTTTAACAGTATTCAGCAAAGATCTCTCTCTTATTTCGGATGTCTAATTATGCAGGCTTCCTGATAGAAAACCCTATATCTATTATTGATTTGTTTCTTTCTTATTGAACAGGAACAGGTGCAAATCAAGAGGGGTTTAGAACTATACATAAAACTGGGAAGAGAAAGATATGTGATGCTCCAAAGAAATTTACTTTTAGCAGAACCCAGACCAAGACATTTTCTTCCTTGCATCTTCTCATTTTGCTTGGTAGGCCACCTAAAGGGGGTTCATAGTTCTGGCAACTGAGAGTTATTTATTTATTTTTAATTCCTCCATAGTGGCACATTGCTTCTAGATCAGGAGCTTTTGTTCATTACTTTTTATTTGTTCAGCTCATCCAGTCTCCCATAAGGCTGGCATATTCTTTTTCACAGAGAAATGGGAGATCACATTCCATTACTATGGTGCTGAGGGTCATTAACATTCTCTGAGCTTTTTAGGTTCTCATTTATATGAGAAATGATGCCTAAAAATAGAGGATAAGTGAAGTAAATGGCATTTTAAATAGCTACACTTGTTCTCATTGCCTGCGATACAGGCACATGCTTGTTTTTGTTTTTTTTAAAGAAAAGAACAGCTCAATAACAAATGAATAAAGCATTCTCATTTCTTTTCCTTTATCTTAATTAGTTAAATACAGTAAAAGTAAAGACTGATGTCCAACACGAGCATATTTACCACGTGCTCCTAAAATTTTTATTTAGAAGTAAGTTGTGCCAATTTCACTTTCTTGTTAAGAAAAACTGATTGCAATTTTTCATATGATGCAGGCCATAACACAGTCCCTGCTGTGGCCAAAACCTCGCTCACCTAAAGCAACCAAATGCTTTGAAGATACAATATAATTATATTTGCATGCCTACAAACAATAATACAGTATAAACTGGACCCAGAAAAGCTTGGCATCTTGCTGAATAGCCATGAGCAAAAACAAAACCAAGGCTTTGCATACCTTTGGCCCATTATACTACAAGGCAAAGAAAGGTCAATGCAAAATAAAGAACAAAGCAGATCCAGTGGAAATTATAGTGTGATGCTGGAATATTTTAGACAAACTCATTTATGTAATATTATTTATTCCTTATTAGGTCAGTCAGAGCCAGTCTGGTGTAGTGGTTAAGGCATCAGGCTAGAAACTGAGACCATGAATGTCACCTTAGTCACAAAGCCAGCTGGGTGACCTGAAAGCAATCTCTAGAAGGAAGCAATGGCAAACCAGTTCTGAAAAAAACCTCACCAACAAAACTGCAGGGATTTTGTCCAGGCAGTCTCTGAGAACAGAAGAAGAAGAAGAAGAAGAAGAAGAAGAAGAAGAAGAAGAAGAAGAAGAAGAAGAAGAAGAAGAAGAAGAAGAAGAAGAAGAAGAAGAAGAAGAAGAAGAAGAAGAAGAAGAAGAAGAAGAAGAAGAAGAAGAGTCAGTGCAGTATGCTAGTCATACTATTTTTGAGAGATGGCCAATGAATAGAAACAATTTGGTTTACTGGCCCACTAAGTTTACTCTCTATTGCCATCCAGGGAATTTCAGCTTGCTGTGAATGTTTTCTTACAAAGGCACTTCAAGAAATTCATATGTATGCGAGAGGTATCTCATAGGTTGGTAGTCAATGTAGTATATATATGTATGGGGAGTAACTTTTACCATCAGACTCCATATTTTCTGAAAGCAAAAGGTGGTGTCCTGTGAATTTCTCCCACTGGTGTGATTACAGTTGTGAGAAAGATGACTAGGAGCATCCTCTAAATCTGATTTCAAAGATTGAAGACATGCCCCCAATCGATTTGGAGATGGGGATAAGGGGGTCCAGAAGAAAGAAGTAGGAAATCCTAATTGTTTGAGCAGAAATTCACCCATCTGCCTTTGAGGAAGCTAGAAGAACTATTTCTACTGGAAACATTTTTTCTTTCATGTTCTTGAATCCAGGGGTCACTCACTCAGCACCTTCCTCTGATCCTTCAGTTAATTGGGTCCCAGTCCCCCAGTGTATTATAAGAATTGGTTTGCATCTTAGCCTGGTTCAGATGGCCCTGTAAATTAAGATGTTTTGTTCTGGGTGCCTGCTTCCTTCAAAAACACTTTTGCAAGATCCTTTTTGCTTAAATAAAGGTTTTCTAAAATGTACGGCCAAATGTGAGTTTAAAGAACTGTGAAATTATTAGATTATGGGGTGATTACCATCCTTCATCTTATGCCAGTGAAAGTCTTCTAAATGAAGATGAGTTCATGAGTTCATGCAATCATTAATTAGAGAGAAAATCCTATAGTTCTTCCTGTCAGGCTCTCCTACTGTAGTGAAATCTTAAAAAAAAAATCATAATTAATTTAATTCATTTCCAAGCCATAGATAATACATTCTGGTAATTATTCAGCTTGTATTGGTCAAGAGAAAGCAATATTCCATCAGTGTTCAGGAATTATATGATATGGGCATAGCATATTTCACAGTTCTTTATCAAATTATCAAATAACATGAGAGACTGCAGTCTCAAAGATATATATTTAAAGGAATGCCCAATAATGTCAGGACTTTCTCTGAAAATTGCTAACACAGCTACTAGTGTTCTGGCTCAATTCAGAGTACTGGTATTTACCTATTAAATCCTACATGACATGGCTATAGCTGGAAACTCCTTGCCAAGTATACTTCTACTTCTTTGAACTGAACATTGATGGAGACCCCACTCTGGATATTAAGGGAGGTTAGACTAATTTCAGGACTTTCAGATGACAGAATCGCCAACCAACAAAGTATGTTCTGCAGTCCATATTCTACGATAATGAGAAAAAAGTTATCTTAGAACTCCAGAGTCTTTTATGCATGCAAATTATAGTACAGTTTCAAGGACTTTCTATCCCCAAAGGATGGATATTTATATATTTTCTCCATATGACAGTGCTAGGATAATTTGACACCTTATGTTCTCAAGAGCTGGAATTATAGTCTAACACAGCTGTTTTGTATGTAGGAGGGGATGATGGGAATTATAGTCTAAAACACTGGAAGCCATAGGTGGGAGATGGTGATTTACATAGTATCTATTCTGCAAGTCATATAACTTTAAAAGTACCTTTTGCACATGAGGTCACATTTTTATTAGAACTAACTGTAAAATTAATTGTAGAAATAATTGAACAATTTTAACAGCTATCAGGAATGGTATATTGACAACAATGCATAAGCGTTGAATGATGGAAAGTGGGTGAATGCCTGAAAATAAAACAGTTTACTTACCTCTTGTGCAAAATCATATTTTATTAGTGAAGAGCTTGGTTTTAACAGGGATATGATTTTATATCTTATATTTCTATTTAATCTTGTATAATTGGTTGAAAGAAAACTTGCAAGGTCAGAAACCTTTTTTTGGCAAAGAGCAGATGAGTCATGAAAGGAGCAGATAAGGGCTTTAAGATGTCCTTGCGATCCTTAAATATATCTAATTGTCTAGTTCATCTTTCATTGAGCTGTATTATCCTTTTAAATTGCTATTGGCCACTTTATGCTCAATGCAATGAATATCAGTTCATTATACAAGTCCTAGCTGAGGCAAGGTTTTGCATCCTAGCTAATAAAACTGCTGCTAGGCTAAGCATTGACACATAAACACAGACACACAGGCATACCCAAATACAAAAAAACCCCAAAGCTCCCTAGGGACTATTTTAATCTGAGACTAAGGGCACAATTTCAAGTTTTAAAAGGGAGAGGATGATTCTTTTGACGTTTGAAGGTCAATTTTTGCATATATTAAGTATTAAATCAGAATAAGGAGATATGTTCTTTGAAATAGGTGTATTATAAACACATGTATTCTGATAAATAAACAGGGATAACTGCCTTTCCATTTTTCCTGAATACATTTTGTGGCTATTTCAGATTTCTGGACATTTCAGTGGGAAGAGGAGCTGCTAAACATTTGTTAATACAGTCTGGATATTCATCTTCAGCTGAAAATTATGCTAAGACCCAGTTTTCTCCCATATTATTATTTTTTGTCTTTATGAGCTCTATGCATTCCCCATATGAATCATACACCATATAGAATCCATGTTAGAACTTTCCCAGCTGCAGAGGATTTTGTTTGGTGGAGAACCTCACCTTCTAGTATGTATGCTCATTGTAAAGTTCAAGTCGTCTAGTCCTGTTCCAATTGCCATCTTGGCAGTGACATTTGAGTACTTCTTTATAGCTATTTTAATACTGGATAGGCTTTTTTCTTTCTTTCCTGGATTCTATAATTCTGCCTTCTTGAAGAAAATTTGGGGGGAGGGGAGGAGGAAACTGAAATAAGAGTTATCTTCTGATCTTTTAATTCTGTTTGGCCAGAGACTTGTGGTGGTTAAAGTATATTGTAGGAAAAGCATTAAGTGTGGCAGTAAATTGCCATCACCTAATGGCAGGATGTCTGCCTAAGGATGTCTGCCTTTGGGAAGGGCTTGTTGGAGGATAGTTGTCCACACTTTAAAAAAAATTTCAAAGCAAGCTATAAAGAATAATGCACTGTGTTTTCATATGCTTCTGCAGAAAAAGGCTATGTTTAATGCCTGCTACAGACTCATGCATAGAAGGCATAACAGCAAACTGTGATTTTGGACCAAATGGAAGAGGTCTATTTCTAAATTTCAAATAAATCACACTGTATGATAGTTATTTTGCTGGTATTTGTAAATAAAGCTGATGTGATGGCCTTTAAACAATTTCAGTGCACAGGCAGGGTGTTAACTGTCTGGATACAAAAAATGAAGTGTACTTCCATAGACTACTTGTGCAGAAAAACATCATAGTACTGCAATTTTATCTCCATAATGGGCTGATTGTCTGACAATCAGACAATTTGGTAGTGATTTGGTAGCTTCTGACATTGCCTTCTGGTAGTTGTTGTTATCAGCAAAATATTCATCATGGCTTACAAACCAACCACTTCTACCACACAGTCACAGTGCTGTAATTTTCCTTTTTTATCCCACTAAATCTGCATCCTGAACAAGGCAGTGCTGATTCAGTGGGTGATCTTGACTCTTCAAAGCAGGGGTCTTCAAACTTGGCCCTTTTATGACTTGTGGACTTTAACTCCCAGAATTCTTCAGTCAGGCACACTGGCTGAGGAATTCTGGGAGCTGAAGTCCACAAGTCATAAAAGGGCCAAGTTTGAAGACCCCTGCTTCAAAGCAATGGGGACTGCAGTTCCCAAATCAACATACAAAAGAAGGCAATTACAAGAGTTGGATCAACCAGTCAATTATGGGTACTGAGCAGCCTATGTTTGGCAACACAACATAGTTAACACAAGAGGATTGTCAATGTATTTAAATACAAAAGAAGAATACACTGGATACTGAATATGTTTTGATTTACCCTTTCATTGATAGAAGAAGAAAAACAAATAAAAACACAATGCTGGTTAAAGAAAAACATAAATAAACCTCTGCCACTTCATGAAATCGAAGAAATCTTCAGAGAATTATAAGCTGTTTAATATATTTCTTGAAAAAGGAAAAGTAGTTGCATGGGTCTTTAAAACGTGGGGGATTCAATGTTTTGGAAAGCATTTGGCAAAAGTCTTTAAGATATTTTAGCAGAGATGGAATAAAGTACATGGTCTCAAAAGTGGGATTTTTTCCTTGCTACTTCTGATTGAATAATAGTATCAAAGCTCAATAATCAAATGGAGCTCAAGAACCACTAAACTACTTAATAATTTCATTTCTGAGATTACAAAGATTTGTGGCTGGCAGATAATGAGAATCACCCTAGGCAATCAATTCTGACAACTCTTTCTAAATGATTCTTGCCCTCATTCACATTAGTTAGATTATCAACATTAGATAACATTATATAATTATATCTCCTTCTATGATTGGGATCTTGACAAGGCAAAAGTGTTTGTGTGGGTAAATGAAATTGTGGACTATGTTGTTGGACATGCATATGTCCAGAAGGGTTTCCCAAGGTGAAGAGGCCATGATGGATACCCAGACTAACACCGATCATAATCTGCTATGCATTGGACCAGTTGGCAGATTATGGTCTATTCCTTCCACATGCCAATACAACCTCAAAAATGGCCCTCATTCCCCAGAGGCTCTAGGGCAACTACCCAGGGCAGTGGGAAGATCTGACCAAAGGCAGAGGGTGCTAAGAATCACCAGGTTAAATCAGGCTGCCTTTGGACATAGGAACAGTCAACATTCACATAATGAAAACAGACACTTGACTAGAAGAACTACTGATTGAACGCAAAAATATGCATTGGGTTATCATTGCATTATGCAAAACAAAATGAAGCTTGTGAAAAAAGCAATTGAAGAAAACAAAGGGATTAATAGAGCAAAATACAAGAAAGAAGATTTTTGTATTAAAACACAAAGATGTCTCTGTGTGTAGAACAAGACAGGAAATGTTAGAAATAATTGGAAAATTCTATTCAAAGATATACAAAGATCAAAATCACTCAAAAATAACAACACCCACAAAAAAGGAAATGCCAGACATCCTAGTGGAGGAAGTATCAAGTGCCATAAAAATAAATGAAAAATGGCAAAGCTTCAGGAAATGACTATGTTACGATTGAAATGCTGAAAGCTGGCAATCACAGTTTACACAAGATACTAGCAAAACTATACTTGAGATGCCTCAGAGAAGGAAAAATATCCAATGCATGGAAAAATGGTGAACTGATTCTTATACACAAAAAAGGGACCCAAGATGATTTAAAGAACTATCACCCAATAAGCTTTCTTTCAGTCATCTACAAGGTTTTCACTAAGATAATAGCAAAAAGAATATTGAGAAGATTACACGATGCAAGCCAAAGGTGTAGGCAGGGTTCAGAAGTGGTTACAGCACAATGGATCATATCCAGGTTGTTTAGCAAGTAATTGAAAGGCACAAATACCTCTGTGCATGGCTTTCACTGACTATGAAAAGGCATTTGACTCAGTATTCCAGCAAACAATAATTAATGCATTGCTCAACCAATGCAGAGACAATACTTACATAAACTTACTACAATCAATATATGACAAAACGATGCTGACAATTTGCCTTAATGATCTTAAAGTGGAAATCAACATAGAATGAGGTGTACAACAAGGCAATACAATATCACCTATACTTTTCTCAGCCTGCCTTAAAGAAGTATTTCACAAAGTAGACTGGGCAAAAGATGGAATAGAAATCAATGGCACCTATTTAAATCACTTAAAATTTGTAGATGATGTTGTTCTCTTCTCACAACACCCAGAAGAGCTACAAAGACACATACAAGAGCTGCACAAAGCAGGAGAACTATTTGGCTTAAAATTAAAACTGAAGAAGAGCCAGATTATGCTTAGTAACTTCACCAAAGAAAGAAAAAAAATATATCTGAAGAAGAACTAGACGTAGTAGACCACTATATATACATTGGCCAATGGATCTCAATGGAAGGTGATACAATAAAGGAAATTGAAAGGTGTGTTAAATGTGGTTGGCAGGCATTCAGCAAGCTAAGCATAATTTTCAAGAATAATTTCCCCCTATGCCTGAAGAGAAAAGATTTGATCAGTGTGTGCTACCTGCTCTAACACAGGCTGGTAAAACATGGACACTAACCTCACAATCACTCAAAAGTTATCTGGTGCAGCATTACAAGACAAGATAGAAAGACCCGCACATGGATTAGAAAACAAATGAAAGTATACAATATCATCAAGAGAATAAAAGGACTGAAATGGAAATGGGCTGGTCACATAGCAAGAAGAATTGATGGCAGGTGGACAAAGGCAATCATAGAATGGTTCCCACTTGATAAAAAGCATCCACGAAAGAGACCTAAAACAAGATGGATCGACAATATCAGCAAGTATTGTGGGCCCAATTGGCAAAAGAAAGCCCAAGACCATATTGGTTGGAAACACGGGGAAGAGGCTTCCATCCTGCAATGGATAGACAATGGCTAAAATTATGATGATGAATGATGATATAATTATATATCACACACAGCATAATTATTATACATTATATTAGATTATATTACATTAGATGACTGGTTTTGAACAATTTTGAAGGAGTTTTCTAACCCAGCGGCTCCCAACCTTTTTTATACCCCGTACCCCTAGAACGTTTCTGATATATTCTCGCACCCCTTACAAAAGTTCAAAATAACAGCAATGAGTTATGTATATACACTATAATTTTGAAAACCCAAGTTTTCACACCCCCTGGAATATTGTCTCGCACCCCCAGGGGTATGAGCACCGCCAGTTGGGAATCTAACCTGTCTAAGTGCCAGAAATTTCTTTAAGGCATGTGGCTCTTTGCTCTCCACCAGACAGGCACTGGCTTTATCCTACAGCGAGCTGCTCACACTCCCCTAGATATCCAAATAATTCAGAAGGGGCATAGATCTAGCCTGCAGGTAGCAGAATTAAGACTACAGAGGATCCCTCAGCTTCTAGTTCCATTAACTCAAACAAATCCTCGATGTGGCATGAGACTTGCCGTAATGAATTTTGTCTGATTGGAATCCAAATCAGAGCAGCTATAAGCGGCTTTGTCTTCTAGTAAACTTCCAAAACGTTGAGGGATATTTCAGCTCACTACCAGTAAAAAGCATATAACATCACTTTCATGATTAATGTTACAATATTTCATGGTATAATGAAGGAAAATCTATAACTTCCAGGATCAGGTCAGGCAATTCTTCACAATTAATCCAGTCTCCTGACTTCTTCAAAGTCCTGGTTTTCTATGATTTCTCACTATTAGTTTTGAAAAGAGTACATAATAGTTTGGCCCAATTGGGCTACTTGATTTTGTGGTGGTGAAATCCTGAGCAATATAATTACATAAATCATTTTCTACTATTTTTTAGATTTTTATCTCTGAAAAAATTATAGTCATTTCATTGAGGGATTTAGTGTTATTGGGTGGCATTTTCCTCTTAGACTTTTAATCAATTTAAAGGTTTAGAGCAGTGTTTCTAAAGCTTGGCCACCTTAAGATGTGTGGACTTCAACTCCCAGAATTCCCCAGCCAGACTGGCTAAGGAATTCTGGAAGTTGAAGTTTACATATCTTAAAGTGGCTAAGGTTGGGAAATACTGGTTTAGAGGGATCTTAAAAACAAGTAAAGGGAAAATTATTTGATCCTTTTAAGACTTCTTAAAATTTAGGGTAGAAAATCACAATGGGTTGCTCCCCCCCAGCTATAGGCTTATTTCTGCTATAGGCTTTTGTGATCCTTCTGAGGCATACAATTTTGCTTATTTAAGCTTTTGACCCAAAACTGGATTATAACATACAGTCATAAATATAAAATCGAAGGTTGTGATTTGAAGATCAATGCCAATTGAGTACTGTAGATACTATTGTGTTCCAAGTTGTGTGTTACAAGCTCTTAATTTTCAACATATTTTTTTATCCTTATTTTTCTGCTTCTTACTGCAAAAAAATGACATCTTTACTTTTCAGGCAGCTGTCTTAAGTCTTCCTGATTCCTGAAGTAAAAAAATAGAAATAGTTTAATGACAAGGTATCTGAAAAATAAAACTTTCGAATAAATATTCAGATGATATTCTCCAATTTTTAAATGTGCACCTTTTGATTTACTCTTGATATCACATTTTTGAAATGCCTTTCATTCGGTGGAAAGTATGCATGATTAATAGTTCATTTGGTTTTCAAGCTAGATGTTATGGAAAAGAAAAAGTCTATCAGGCTGCTATAAATTCTGTTCATAGTGACAAAATTAGCACCCTCAGTATTTCCACTTAGACTTAACATTACTTAATTTCTTAGCATACTTATGAGGATGCATATAAGACTCATAATACAATTAAACAGAAGTATCACTAATTTTCAGCTAATGCTAAAGAGTGCATTTTCAATAATACCCATTTCTTTTTCCATCAAGTCTGTGTCTCATTAAATCATGAGTAGGTAATTTGGATAATATTGAGCACACTGAGAGAGAGAGAGATGTGGGGACTAGGGAACCGGAGTTCCTGTGCTTTCTAAGAATTACATTTATTTATATTTCCTTTATGGGTTGGGGGGAACAGCAAAAATATGGTATTTATACTTTAAGCAGATAAAGGAGATCCATGCTGTTAGACACTGCAGATTGTGACTATACTGGAACTGAACATTATTTATTATTAAGATCTTCTACTGAAAATGGGTGAACACCAAGTTCATCAGTCTTAAAGTGGTGGCTTTATGCACAAATGCTCTCTCACTGTTCTTATTGTTATTAATAAATGCCAAAATATATTAATGACCCTGACCTGGGATTATCAAGTGCTGATCTAAGGATAATAAATGATTGCTGGTTAAATATTTTCAGTGTTTTTTGACCTCCAAGTTTATATTGTTGACTTTTTTGAAATAAATTATAGCTTCTTGATAAGAAGGTTTGACCTTGGGTATGGACACGCATTATTCAGCACTTCACTTATCCAAGGCAATCAGGTGAATCTATGCATCGTTGGTTTATACTTTCATTAAACAACTTCTGTAATTAAAAACAAACAAAACAAGATATTAAAATCCAACTTCCGTGTGTTGGAGGACTTGGAGTAAAGGCCAGCTAGCAAGCTCATGCCCTTTAGAACAGTTGGAGTGTGAAGATCAAAATCCAGTGACATTTATGTTCAAGCATCTCTGACATAACTTTATGATCTCCCAGCAGAAATAGTCTAGAATGTATATTGATCATGGTAAACTGAAATATGTGATAATGATGAATTTTGGAGTTAATTCAATGGGATTATGTCAGTCCCCAAAATCTCCTGGGCATTGTGTGCAAATAGAGTATAATAGTATCCATTGTTGGTAGTGGACAACTGGCAAGAATACTTCAGCTTGTGTAATAAACTTTGAGGACACTAATGTCTAGAGGCCCTTCTAAGGGATCACTTATATATATTATTGAATAATTAAGAACTAATTAAAGCAAGTGACATTCTCATTCCTCTGACAGAGCACCTCAATAGTGTGTGATATGTTTGACAAAATATAAAAAAGGTATATAACATTTCAATCCCACCTAGATGCATATTCAGTTGAAGCGACATTTTTCATTATGAAAACATACTTTCTCATGTTACACTTGTGTTGGACTGTTTGTCTAGCTATAAGTGGTCTCCCAGATTATTCTTTCCACCATGCTATGGTGCTAAAGGACCTAAGTATCTATTTCTATCCATTCTATAAGCAATTATAAACGGATATATAGGAAAATATAATAGGACGAACTTTCTACTCTACTCTACTCTACTCTACTCTACTCTACTCTACTCTACTCATCAAATCAGATATAAGATAAAGATTTAAAGAGTCAAGAGCCTAGTTTACATTGCTAGTGCTTATGTTTAATTAAGAACTAATTAAAGCAAGTGACATTCTCATTCCTCTGACAGAGCACCTCAATAGTGTGTGATATGTTTGACAAAATATAAAAAAGGTATATAACATTTCAATCCCACCTAGATGCATATTCAGTTGAAGCGACATTTTTCATTATGAAAACATACTTTCTCATGTTACACTTGTGTTGGACTGTTTGTCTAGCTATAAGTGGTCTCCCAGATTATTCTTTCCACCATGCTATGGTGCTAAAGGACCTAAGTATCTATTTCTATCCATTCTATAAGCAATTATAAACGGATATATAGGAAAATATAATACGACGAACTTTCTACTCTATTCTACTCTACTCTACTCTACTCTACTCTACTCTACTCTACTCTACTCTACTCTACTCTACTCTACTCTACTCTACTCTACTCTACTCTACTCATCAAATCAGATATAAGATAAAGATTTAAAGAGTCAAGAGCCTAGTTTACATTGCTAGTGCTTATGTTTAGAGTCCCCCTCCACTAGTATTTCTCTGCTGCTATTTCTTTCAATGATCCTGTTAGCTTCTAATATTTCTCTGACCAGGACCTTCCTTATGTACCTTGTTTCAGGGTCACAGTTAGATTCTGAAATCAGCTCCCTTGTCCTCTTCATTTCTGTCAAAGTGTAATGGACCTTAACATAGGTTAAAGTCTTTATTTGTTAGCTGGATTAAGTAGGGTCTGATTATTCTAACTCCCTGGTTAGTATTTGGTTTATTTTAACAATGAATGTATACAATTTGGACATTGCTTTAAATAAACATGGTTGTGTGTAATTTATCTTTATGTTAATATCTGGTTTATCTGTTAATCTGTGACCTAAATTCACTGGACTGATTTTGCAATTGCTGTGTTTTTCTGAATTGTACAACATCTTGGTTAAGCATGTCATCATCATAATTGCTACTGCTGGTCTAAACACTCACAATAAAATGCATAGGATATCTGCCCATCTTTATTGTACTTTCGTGGACTTCTAGGGGAAGTTGGACTTTTTGTGTACAATTAAAATCAAAACACAATGCAATGAATTAATAAACCAATTATAATAAATCAATAACCAATTGGTAATATAGTCTTAGTATTGGTCCTGTGGAATTTAGAAGCATTTGTGCTAGATTTGAACTCTAGGCTTTTTTTTTTTTTTTAAAAAAAATAAAGTCATTGAGAAAGTGATCTTATGATTCATGCATTTTTTTAATAACATAGTTTGGTATTAATTGGTATTTTATAGGACTCTTTCTGTCTTTACACACATATAGACTGAAGAATACAATGCAGAAGAGACCATTAGCTATGAGTTATATTTAATGTTTCCCAGATAGCTTTGAGAGTTTAAATAATTTTTCCAATTTCTGCAAGTGTTTGACAACACGACTATGTTCCCAGATCTTGGGTTAGATTGGTTGTTGGGTTTGTGGCTGATTTTTTTTTATTGGATACTGTACACTTTATCTGGGTGCATATATTCTTCTTCATTTAAAATTTTCCTTTTGTTTAATCATGTAAGCCACTTGGGACTGAGGTGGCCATCTAAATGTAATAAAATAAAATAAAATTTGATTGCACATTGGACATATCAATGGATCATATTATTAGATTAAGTTTTAATTATATTCTCTGCAGTATGATCCAATTTTTAAAAATTCTTCTACTGGTGATGCTGTATGGTTGAGCAATGAAACTTTGAAACCCTATGTATTCTCAATTAAAAAATTAATATTTCCAGTACTTTGCAAAGAAAGAAAGAAAGAAAGAAAGAAAGAAAGAAAGAAAGAAAGAAAGAAAGAAAGAAAGAAAGAAAGAAAGATCATTGCAAGGAATTGGATCATCTCCTGCAGTACCGTTATCATTTCCACTCACTTGGTCAGTAATCTGCAAGACAGATGTTTGTGACAGATGATGAGAGACTTTACTGTGAAGGGACACTAGCTCTATACAATTTTATGCTCTACTGTAAATCTGTGAAAATAGATTATACAGAAATGGGGTGGAATTTGGTCCATTCCTGTTTTTATTATTGTAGCTTTATTGCTTGTAAAAAAGTTTTTAATATTAAAAATATGTCTTTATTATTTCCTATTGTTTATGCCTGCTTCAATTCCTGATAGACACTAAAAAGTTGGATAATTGGTTGGTTCCATTTTCCCCCAGTAGAGAAAGCTATTTATAATTACCACTCAGCTAAAGGTTACTTGAACATGTGTAGCTGCTAAAATGCTGTGCATAATAATTAGTTAATTTTTAATGCTCAAATAACATTTTATACAAGAACTGTAATTGTAACAGTCTTGAAAACATTTAAGAGAGATGTTCATCAAGTGATAAATCATAAGTTTTAAATAATGTGCTAATCCAACATGTGCCAGTCTATAGCTAATTTTGGGTGCAGTACAATGGCTTTTTGAAGCCATGTTCCCCACAAATCAAATAACTTAAGGTAATGTGAGGGGAACAGAGGGGGAGCAATATGGAGAAGCAACAACAATGGCTGCTACATAATGCTATGTATGTCTTGCCACCATGACAGAAATAAGTTTTCAGAAAGAAGTTGTAATTTAGTAAATAAGTAAGGGAAGGAAGGAAGGAAGGAAGGAAGGAAGGAAGGAAGGAAGGAAGGAAGGAAGGAAGGAAGGAAGGAAGGAAGGAAGGAAGGAAGGAAGGAAGGAAGGAAGGAGGCCTTTGGCTTGATTTTGTATGGCCCTCAGTAGGCTTTCAAAATCCCAGGAAGGGAAAAAGAAAGACGCCGAGAGAAAAAAAGAAAGAACTAGCAGCAGGAAAAAATAGGAAAAAGAGAAGGAAAAGAAATATTAGGAAGAGAAAAAGGAGGAAGCCAAGGCCATATCTATATTTACCACTTAAAGTAGGTGAGAGAAATATCTGGAGAAAAACTCCCAGCACCCCTCTCCCTTCTCTGCCACTAGATCAAGACACAGATTAAAAATCTCCAAAACTTTACTAAGTCTGCAGAGTCTTCGTCAGACATGCAAGATCATGTTGAGTAATGTTCCCAGATAAAGGACCCCATAAACACATACAAGCAAGCTTATAATGTTAGTTCCATACAAGGCCTTTTAAATGGCGCAATTGCACTGGATAATCTATAGTGAGCAATTCTCAGTAAATGGGAAAGCACAAAAACCTTTGCACATGTGTCTGATAGTGGCATTTCTATACCAACTTACTATAGCATTTGTCCATTTATCTATTTCACAGCATCACAACAGTTTGCTTATCGGTTGTGTGGTGTTTACATCCCACTAATGAAGTCTGTTTGGTGAAGATTCAACCTTATAAATCCCTCAAACTCCCCTGGGTTCATCCATCTTTTACTGTTGTGTCCATATCAACCTGACTCTAAGCTAGTTAAGAAAATTTTAATCTTCCTGTTGGTGAGTCTTACTAGACACAGATTTTTTGTTTGTTTGTGTATTTCTGTGCTATATCAACCATGGATTTACAATTCCCCACTTTGCTGGGCTCATGGTGTATTTTATGATATTACTTGGATAATTCCTAGGTTCTTAGCTTGGAGCTCCAACCAAAGTAGTGACTTTTCTTTGTACTGTGTTGTTCTTTGATAAATAAAAACATTTAATAACAATCAATTCTGCAGGTTTCAACTGACCATTTTTCTAATTGTCCATTTAATTTACCTTCCAAGTCAGCTTCTGCAAGGACTTTTGTTTACAGTATGAATCATAATTGATCCAAGAATTATACCGTTCATCCTATTGCCACATGGAAAGGAAAATCCCAGATGTTCAATTTGGCTTTAGAAAAGATGGAAGAAGAAACTTTATTGCAGATGCATATTGGGATAACTGAGAAAGCCAAAGCATACCAGCAAGAAGTCATGATGTGCTTCATTGATTATAGAAAGACCTTCAATTCTGTTATCACATCAAACTATAGGATTTTTTCTTAAGAGAATGGGAATTTCTTATTGTTTTCATGCAAAATCTATACATAAGTCAGGAAACCATAATCTAAACACAACATGGTGAAAGGAACTGACTCTGGTTCTGCAAAGGAATGGGATAAGGCTATATACTCTCTCTCCGTTTATTAATTATAACCCACTGTATATGCTGAATATATATTGAGGAAGGTTAGATTGATAGAAGATCAGCATGGCTTTAAAACTGGAGGCAAAACATCAATAATCATACTATGCCAATGATACTAATCTGATAGCTGAAACTAAAAAATGA
Organism: Protobothrops mucrosquamatus; assembly: GCF_001527695.2. Lineage (NCBI taxonomy): Eukaryota > Metazoa > Chordata > Lepidosauria > Squamata > Viperidae > Protobothrops > Protobothrops mucrosquamatus. Next base: position 478,307 of record NW_015386262.1, on the reverse strand, counting down.
GCTGGAAATGTTGGTAATGAAAATCAAGGAGCAGAGTGAAAAAATAGACTAAGATTAAACATGAAGAAGGCTACATGACAGCAACTGACCTTACAATTGACAATTAAGAGACTGAAATAGTGGATAGATTATGACATTTAGGATTGACAACCAACAGTAAAGAAGCCAACAGTCAAGAAATACACTTCAGATGAGCCTTTGGAAGAATAGCAGTTGTAAAAGGTATTCAACTGTTCCAGTGTGTCTATACTTACAAAGTTTTATATGGTAATTGTTTTTCCTTGTGACATTCTATGAAAGCGAAAGTTGAACTTTCAAGAAACAGAAAAGAAAATATTCACATTTTTGAACTTTTCTGAGAATATTGTGGACAACCAAGAAAAAGAACAAATGAAACATGGAGCAAATTGATCCAGATTTTTCATTCAAGGCATAAATAATCGGACTCAAATTATTATATTTTGGACAGACCTAGGTCTCTTAAGAAGCTTGAGAAGAAGATGATGAGTAGCAGCAAGGTGGATGGACACCATTAGAGTGGATTTTTATGTAAAGCTCTACTCTCAATTGGTGAATCCATTCTGTGTTTTCTAGAGTCATTTGAATGATTTGCAGTTGTGCATTTTCTGCCTGCTTAATAATAATAATAATAATAATAATAATAATAATAATAATAATAATAATAATAATAATAATAATAATAATAATAATAA